>NC_085138.1:144837579-145125611 GCF_035046485.1 Aedes albopictus | reverse complement strand
TTGGCCGTCAGAATAAGCGAAGAGACGTTCGTTGGTTGAGACAAACTTTTTTTTGGGGATTCTGATAAAATTGCCTGGGCAGAAGATCATGTTTAGGGAGGATCAGGTAAACTTGCATGGACGCAGCCAGAAGGAAGCAGAGGAGAGGCCTGTACAAAAATACCTTTAAGAGCCCATCAAAGGATTGTCCAGAATGTCCAGAAATTACTGCAGACATTAATTCTTTCAGCTCTCCTAGGATTTTCTAAGGAAATCCTCCAGGGATTTACTCGGGAATTCTTTCTGTGATTGTTCCAAAAATAACTCCAGGTATTATTTTAAAAATTCCCCCATGGATTCTTCCAGAAACACTTCTTGGAATCCCTTTAGGAATTTCTCCTGGATTTTTTTCAAGGACTCCTCCCGGAATTAATCTAGGACTTCCTCCAGGAATTGCTCCAGGGATTTCTACAATACTTCTTTCTGCGCTTTCTCCAGTACTTTCTAGGATTCCCTTAGAAATTTCTCCTGCGATTTCTTCCGGAATTCTTCCTGGGATTCCTTCAGTGATTCCTCCAGAAATTCCTCTACGGATTCCCGCAGAAGTTCTTCCAGGGATTTCTCTGGGAATTCCTGCAGGGATTCCTTCAGAAAATCCTCTAGAGATGCATCCAGAAGTGGCCTCACAGATTCCGCCAGAAACTCCTCCTGGGATTGCTCTAGGAATTCCTCAAAAGATTTCTCCAAGGACTGCTCCAGGAATTCCTTTAGACAATCCTCCAGGATTTCATCCAGAAATTTCTCTATGGACTGCATCGGGAATTCCTCCTGAAAATCCTCCTGGATTACTTAAAAAATTTCCACAACAAATCCTCCAGCAATTTCTCCAAAAATCCTTCAGGCATTTCTCCACAAATGCTTCCAAAGATTCCTCCAGGAACTGCTTTAGGGATTCCTCATGAATTCCCATGAGAATTCCTCCAGGAGTTCCTCCAAGAATTTTCCTAGAGATTCCTCCAGGGATTCTTCCAGAGATTCATACAGGAATTGCTTCAGGGATTCGTCCAGGGGTTCCTCTAGCAATTCCTCCAGGATTTTCCCAGGAAATCCTCCGGGAATTTATCCAGGAATTCTTCTAGGGATTCTCCCAGGGAGTTCACCTAGGATTCCTCCAGGAACTCTTCTAGAGATTCCTCCAGGCATTCCTCTAGGAATTACTCCATGCATTCTTTCAGGAATTCCTCCAGACATTCCTTCAGGAATTCCTCCAGGCTTTTCTCCATAAATTTCTACAGAAATTCTCCCAAAGATTCCTCCAGAAATTGAATCAGGTATTCCTCCGGGAATTTCACCTTGAATTCCCCTTGGGATTCCTTCAGGGATTCCCCCAAGTTGTATTCCAAACATTCATCCAGCAATTGTTTCTGATATTCTTTAAGGGATTCCTCCAATAATTCTTTTAGGGATTTCTCTTATAATTCCTGAAATTTCTTTTAGGATTGTGCCAGGAATTTATCCAGAAGTTCCTCAGGGATTCTTTGAGGATATCTCTCAGCGATTTCTCCAAGAATTGTTCCAAAATTTCCTCCAGAGATTCCTTCCAAATTTCGTCTAGGAGTTTCTTCAGAAATTCCTCAAGAGATCTATTCTGAAATATATCTTTTTATTCCTCCAAGAGTTCCTCCTAGGATTCCTCCAGAAACTCCGCCAAGGATTCCTCCAGAAATTAAGCAAGACATTCTTCCAGGACTTTCTTAAGGAATTTCTTCAGAAATTTATCCAGGCATTCCTCACAGAATTTCTCTGGGGGTTCCTCCAGGTATTTGTACAAGAATTCATCCAGGGATTCCTCCAGGAATTAATCCAGGAATTTCTCCAGGGATTCCTTCAGACATTCCTCCAGGTATTGCATCAGAAATTCCAATCCAAGAATTCGTTTAGGGATTTCTCTAAGAATTCCTGAAGTTCCTCCTAGGATTGCGCCAGAAATTTGTCAAGAAGTTCCTCCAGGCAGTTCTTCCAGGCATTCCTCTAGAATTTCCTTCAAGAATTTCTCCAAGAATTCTTCCAGAAATTCCTCCATGGCTTCCTCTCGAAATTCCTCCAGGAATTCCTCGATAGATTTCTTCAAAAATATATCCATGAAACTTCTCTAGGAATTTCTCCTGGAATTTCTCAAGGGATTTCTTCAGAAATATCGCCAGGGAATCCTCCAAGGATTCCTCCAGAATATCTTCCAAGAATTCTTTTAGGGATTTCTTAAAGAATTTCCAAAGAAATTCCCCCAGGGATTCCTTCAGAAATTCCTCTAGGATTTCCTCCAGGAATTCTTCAGGAATTTCTCAAAGGTTTCCTCGAGGAACTCTTTCAGAGATTCCCCAGGAATTATTGCAGGGATTGTTTCAGGAATTTCTCTTCAGGATTCCTTCAGATATACTTTGAAAAATCCCGGGATTCCTCCAGGAATTCCGACAGGGTTTCTTCCATGGATTTTCCAGAGATTGCTTCAAAATTCTTCCAAGGATTGCTCCAGGAATTTCTCTAGTGATTCCTTCAGAAATTAGTTTCGAGATCTCTTTACAAAATCATTCGGAGGTTCCTTCAGAAATTTCCCAAATTCTTCCATCATCTATTCCAGGGGAGCACCTAACAATTCCTCCAAGATTACTTGAAGATTAACTTTTACAGTTTTTGCTAACGTAAGAACTTCACGACACACACACGAGACGCGAAATGAGACAAGACATAACACTTATCGTTCTTACAATCGTCAAGAAAAGATTAAAATTACCTTTACGTCGACCGGTTTCGGGCGTGATCTAGCCCATCTACAGGACAATGTCCGACTGACTGCGTTGGTTTTCGTACGTTGTTCGTACACGTCCAAAAACGAAGAGATGCTACTGTATTGTCAGGTCAGTTAGGCCGAAGAGGCACGATACGATTGGGGGATCATCCTCATTCATCAATGGCTCTTTGCTGTTTGTGATGATCATGGACTCCCACGCATTCAAATGTGAAATCTTTTGAACGCTTTTTATCAGTTTTGCTTCTTCCCAATTTATGTTGTGGTTGTTGTTCGAGGTATGAACCGCGACGCTGGATTCGTTGGGTTTGTTTGCGTCTACGGCATTCTTGTGTTCTTTTATTCTTGTTTTTATCTTCCGGCGTGTTTGACCTATGTAGACTGCGGAGCAGTCTCGGCATGGGATCTGATAAATCCCTGACTGCTCATCTGGGGGTACTTTATCCTTTAGATTGCAGAGTAGTTCACGTAACGTATTATCGCTTCTATGTACTACGTGCAATCCATGTTGTCGAAGTGTTGTTTTTATTTGGTTGGTCACTTTGGGGTAGAACGGTAAACTGATTCTTTTGGTTTCTTCGGCTCCTGGCTCCAACGTCGTTATGTTTTGGCGGTGCTTTTTTCGCTTATGTTTTTGTAGAATTTAATCTACAATAATCTCCGATAATCTTATCTCTCCGTTGCACAGGTGTGTATGGACCAAAATTTTTTCAGCTTCCGGGGAAAGTTCTATAAGCAGACCTTCGGTCTAAGTATGGGCAGTAAACTTTCACCACTATTAGCAAATTTGTTCATGAGCGATCTGGAAAATAAAGCCCAAAAAGAGAAGCTATTCCCTCGAGTGTGGTGGCGCTACGTGGACGACGTTTTTGCTCCGGTGAAGGAACGTTACGTAGACCAGACACTGGCCATGCTTAACTCGCAACATGAAACAATAAAATTCACGGTTGAGAAGGAAGTAGAGGGGAAATTGCCTTTCCTCGATCTGTTGATTACCAAAAATGAGGACAACTCCTTGAAATTTGGTATTTATCGTAAGCCAACGAGCACAGATCGCTACATTACATCCGATTCTAATCATTTTGGTGCCCAGAAGCAGGCTGCCTTCCATTCGATGGCACACCGGCTTTATAATGTGCCGATGGAAAGCGTAGAATTCAAAGAAGAGCAAGAACGAATTTACGCTGCGGCCGAAGTTAATGGGTATGGTAGAACGTTTGTGGAGAAAATTCTACAAAAACATAAGCGAAAAAAGCACCGCCAAAACATAACGACGTTGGAGCCAGGAGCCGAAGAAACCAAAAGAATCAGTTTACCGTTCTACCCCAAAGTGACCAACCAAATAAAAACAACACTTCGACAACATGGATTGCACGTAGTACATAGAAGCGATAATACGTTACGTGAACTACTCTGCAATCTAAAGGATAAAGTACCCCCAGATGAGCAGTCAGGGATTTATCAGATCCCATGCCGAGACTGCTCCGCAGTCTACATAGGTCAAACACGCCGGAAGATAAAAACAAGAATAAAAGAACACAAGAATGCCGTAGACGCAAACAAACCCAACGAATCCAGCGTCGCGGTTCATACCTCGAACAACAACCACAACATAAATTGGGAAGAAGCAAAACTGATAAAAAGCGTTCAAAAGATTTCACATTTGAATGCGTGGGAGTCCATGATCATCACAAACAGCAAAGAGCCATTGATGAATGAGGATGATCCCCCAATCGTATCGTGCCTCTTCGGCCTAACTGACCTGACAATACAGTAGCATCTCTTCGTTTTTGGACGTGTACGAACAACGTACGAAAACCAACGCAGTCAGTCGGACATTGTCCTGTAGATGGGCTAGATCACGCCCGAAACCGGTCGACGTAAAGGTAATTTTAATCTTTTCTTGACGATTGTAAGAACGATAAGTGTTATGTCTTGTCTCATTTCGCGTCTCGTGTGTGTGATTACTTGAAGACTTTTTTTAATTTCTCACAGGATTTCTATAGAAATTCTTCCAGCGATTTGTATTGGAATTCTTTAAGATAATTTCAGAAGTTCATCCAGGAATTCTTTCACACGTATCTCCGAAAAATCATCAATGAGTTCATCCACGGATTTGTTCAAGTATCCTTCCATGAATTCCTTCAAGAAAATCTCCTGTAACTCATGCAAAGGAATTCTTTCAGAAACTCATCCTGCGTTTCTTCCAAGAATATATCCTGAGATTCTTATTTTTGCCAAGAATTCCTTGAAGAAATTATCCATTGCTTTTTTCAGGAACTCCTCCAGAGACTCCTGTAGGAGTTTTTCCAGGGATGTTTCGAGGGTGTTTCTTCAGAAAGTTTCTCAAAGATTGTTTTAAAGCAAATGGCAAGTAACTGCTTCAGAAGGTTTTCTCCAACGATTGTTTTAGGACTTATTTTAGGATTCCTTTAGGAATTTCGAAGGCTAGGGAGATTTTTGCCTTGGGATTTCTCCAGATATTTTTCTCAGAATTTCTCCAATAAGTTGCCTCAAAAAAACCCAGGAATCCCTCCAGCAGTTTCTTCTGAAGTTACTCAGGCATTCCACCAGGAATTTTTACAATAGCTCTCCAGGGATTCTTCAAAACCACACACATGTCACAGTAGAGTGAAGGCAGCGCAGCTTTTGGCTGTACAGAAGTCACTGTGACCAAGGGCGTAGCCAGCTTTTCGGCCAGGGGGGGGCGAGCACCCTTACACTGAAAACCACTTTGCAGTAACAAGGAGTTCGAATACTTCATCATTTAAAAAAAATAGGAGTGAAGTATGAAATATGAATGATTAACAGGAATGGTTCAATGGAAGAATCATATATGATTATAATCCTGAGGAATTCCTCAAGATATTGCTTCAGGAATTTCTTAACAAATGCCACCATGAATTTGAATTTATCCAGCAACTTCTCCAGAAATTTCTTTAATATTTTCCAGGTTATTTTAATGTAGATATTCCAGCAGAAATTACCTTCGGAAAACTTGCAGTAATTCCGTTGGGAATACCTTCAGAAATTTCTTCAATAATTCCTCCAGAAGTTTTATTACGAATTTCACCATGCATTCTTTTAAGAATTTCCCCAGTAATTCTTTGCAAATATCATTCTTAATTCCACCAGAAATCCGTTTGAGAAGCTCCAGAAAATACTTTAAGAATTTCTCCGGGAATTCTTTCAAAAATTCCAAACAAACTAAGATTCCTTTCCTTGAGGAATACACTAAGAAATTTTTGGAGAAACTAGCTGTCCCGGCAAACGTCGTACTGCCTGCCTACTGTGTTTTTTGACGTACAGCTCCATAGGGACGTCCCCCCAAAGTCATCTGTATGGGAGCCCCCCGTTCCAGAGACCGGAGAGGTCCCGCACCAAGCTAAGAACCTTCCCCGGCCCCAAAAATACTCACATACAAAATTTCACACCGATCGGTCCAGTAGTTTTCGAATCTATAACGGTCAGACAGACAGACAGACAGACAGACAGACAGACAGACAGACAGACAGACAGACAGACAGACAGAAATTCATTTTTATATATATAGATTTCTTCGAAAAATCCATTAATGAATTCCTTCGGTATTACCGGAAAAAAAATTCTTTGAAAATTTCTAAAGGAATTCCTTCGGCAATTCATGGAGGAATATCTTTGGAAGTTGCTAGAGGAATGCATTCGGAAATTTTTAAAGGGATCAATTAAAAAATAATTTCAGGAATTTATTTCGAAAATCCTTGAGGAATTCCACCGGAAATTCCTTGGCAAATTCTTCAGAAATTTCTTGAGGAATTGCTTCATTTCTAAAACTCGTTGAGAAATTCCATAAGACATTCCATCGAGAGTTCTTCTACGATTTCCTTTAGAAGATTCTTCGAGAATTCCTTGAGGAATTTCTTTGAAATATATTTAGAATATTCCTTGAGGAACTCCTTCGGAGAATTCTTCCGAAAATTCCTTGCGGAATACCTTCAAAAATTCTTGGAGGAATTCATCCGGAAATTTCTGTGAGAATTCCTTCCCAAATGCCTGAAGCAATTCTTTCGAAAATATCCACTAAAAATCTCATGAGATATCCCTTCTGAAATTCCATAAGGAATTTGTTTAAAAATCTTTCAAAACTTCTTTGAAAAAATATTTCGGAAATTCCTGAAGAAATGCTTTTTGTGATTTTTTATTTCCTAGAGGAACTCATTCGGAAATTCTTTGAAGAATTCCTTTAAAAATGCCTTGATAAGGAAAATTCGGAAATTGTTAAAGGAGTTCGTTTGGAAATTTTTTGACATATGTCTGAAATATCTTATGGAATACCTTCGGAAATTTCGTGAGAAATTGTTTGATAATTTCGTTGAGGAATTTTTTCGTCTTTTTTTATAAATCTACGAAATTCCTCAAGGAAATCCAGCGAAAGATCTTCGAGAAGTTTCTTCGGAAATTCCTCAAAAAATTCCTTCAAAAATATATTGCAAAACTCCTACGAAAACTTGGGAAACTTCTTCAAACATTCCTTCAGAAACACGTTTGGGGATTATGTGAGAAAATCCTAAGGAAATTTTTTGAGGACAACCGTCAAATATTTTTGGAGGGATTCATTCGGAAATTATTGGAGGTATTTCAAGGCAAATCCATAAGAAATTTCTTTGGAAATTCCGGGTGCGATTTCTTTGGAAGTTTGTAGAGGAATTCCTTCGGAAATTCAGGAGAAAATCCTTTGAAAATTCCAGGAGAAATTCCTTTGAAAATTCCTGGAGGAATTCCTCCGGAAATTCCTGGACAAACTCCTCCGTAAAATCATGGAGGAATTCTTCGGGAAAATCCTGGAGGGATTCCCTCGGAAATTCTTGGAAGAATTCCCTCGAGAATTCGTGGAGGATTTCCTTCGGGAATTCCTGGAGGAATTTCTTCGGAAATTCTTGGAGTAATTCCTTCGGAAATACCTGGAGAAACTCCTTCCTGAAATTTCTGGAGGAATTCCTTCGGAAATTCATGGAGGAATTCCTTCAGAAAATCCTTGAGCGATTCCTTCGCAAAAGTCCTGGAGAAATTCCTTCTGAAATTTATGGAGGAACTCCTCCGGAAATTCGTGAAGGAATTCCTTGAGAAATTCTTTCGAAAATTCCTAGTGGAATTCCTTCGGACATTCATGAAAGAATTCCTTCGGAAATTCCGGCAGGAAATCCTTTGAAAATTCCAGGTGAAATTCATCTGAAAATCCCTGGAGGAATTCCACCGGAAATTACTGCAGGAATTCCCTCGGAAATTCCAGGAGGAATTCCTTCGGAAATTGCTGGAAGATTTCCTTCGGAAATTGCTGGAAGATTTCCTTCGGAAATTCCTGAAGGAATTCCTTCTGGAATTTATGAAGGAATTCTTTCGGAAATTCCAGGAGGAATTCCTTCGGAAATTGTAGAAGGAATTTCTTTGAAAATTCCTGGAAAATCTCCTTCGGAAATTCTTGGAGGATTTCCTCCGGAAATTTCTGAAGAAATTCATCTAGAAATTCATGGAGGAATTTCTGAGGAAATTCCTGGAGGAATTCCTTTGAAAATTCGTGGAGGAATTTCTTCAGAAATTCGAGGAGGAATTTCTTCAGAAATTCGTGAATGAATTCCTTTGGAAAATTTCTGGAGCAATTCCTACGGAAATTCATGGAGGAACTCCTTCGGAAAATGCTTTAGGATTTCCTTCGCAAAATTCCTGGAGGAATTCCTTCGGACATTCATGGAGGAATTCCTTCGGTATTTCCTGGAGGAATTGCTCCAGAAATTCCTCGAGGAATTTCTTCGAAAATTCGTGGAGGGATTCCGTCGGAAAATTTCTGGAGGAATTCCTTTGAAAATTCATGTAGGAATTCTTTCGGAAAATTCTTTAGAAATTCCTTCGCAAAATTCCTGGAGGAATTTATTCGCAAATTCATGGAGGAATTCCTTCGGACATTCATGGAGAAATTCCTTCGGAAACTCCAGGAGGACATTCTTTAAAAATTCCAAGAGGAATTCCTTTGAAAATTCCTAGAAGAATTTCTTCGGAAATTCTTGGAGGAATTCCTCCGGAAATTCCTCGAGGAATTTCTTCGGAAATTCGTAGAGGAATTCCTTCGGAAAATTTTTGGAGGAATTCCATCAGAAATTCATGGAGGCATTCCTTCGGAAAATCCTTTAGAAATTCCTTGGCATTATTCCTGGAGGAGTTTGTTCGGCAATTAATGGAGGAATTCCTTCGAAAAGTCAAGGAGGGATTTCTTCGGACATTCTTGAAGGAATTCCTTCGGAAATTCCAGGAGGAAATCCTATGAAAATTCCAAGAGGAATTCCCTTGTAAATTCCTGGAAGAATTCCAGGAAAAAAAATTCCTCTGGAAATTCCTAGAGTAAATCCTCCAGAAATTTGTGGAGGAATTTTTCCGAAATTTCCAGGAGGAATTTCTCCGGAAGTTCCTGGAGGATTTCCCTCGGAAATTCCTGAAGGAATTGCCACGGAAATTCCTGGAGGAATTCTCTCGGAAATACATGGAGGAATTTATTCGGAAAATCCTGAAGGAATTCCTTCGCAAAATTCCTGGTGGAATTACATCGGAAATTTATGGAGAAATTCCTTTGGAAATTTCCAAAGGAATTTCTCCAGAAATTTCCGACAGAATTTCTCCTGGAATTTCGGAAGGAATTCTTCCTGGAGTTTCAAAAAAATCCTTCAGGAATTTCCAAAAGAGTTTCTCCAGGAATTTCCAAAGGAATTCCTCCAGGAATTTCCAATGGAATTCCTCCTGGATTTTTTAAAGAAATTCCTCCAAGAATTTCTCCATGAATTTCCGAAATAATTGCTCCACGAATTTCAGAAGGAATTCATCCAAGAGATTCCGGAGGGATTTCTTCAGGAATTTCCGAAGAAATTCCCCTAAGAATTTCCGAAAGAATTTCTGCAGGAATTTCCAACGGAATTCCTCCATGAAACCTCAAACGAGATCGTCCAGCAATTTCCGAAGGAATTGCTTCCGGAATTTCCGAATGAATTCCTCCAGGAATTTTTGAAGGAATTCCTAACAGAATTTGCAAAGGAATTCCTCCATGAATTTTCAAGGGAATTCCTCTTGGAATTTCCAAAAATAAAATCCAAAAAGACTTTCCGAAAAAAATTCTCCAGGAATTTACGAAGGAATGCCTCCAGGAATTTCTGAAGGAATTCTTCCAGTAATTTCCGAAGAAATTATTCCAGCAATTCCGAAGGAATTCCTCCTGGAGTTTCCAAAGGAATTTGTCCAGTAATTTCCGAAGGAATTCCTCCAGGAATCATAAAAAGCATTCCTCCAAGAAGTTTAGAATGATTTTTTTTTCCAGGAATGTCCTAAGGAATTCATCCAAGGATTTTCTCAGGAATTTATCTATAGATTTCTGAAAGAATTCCTCCAGAAATTTCCAGAGGAATTCATCCAAGATTTTTTGAGTGAACTCCCCAAGGAATTTCCGAAGGAATTCCTTCAAGAATTTCCGAACGAATTCCTTCAGGAATTTCCGAAGGAATTCCTTCAGGAATTTCCGAAGGAATTCTTCCACGAATTTGCGAAGGGATTCCTCCAAGAATTTTGGAAGGAATTCCTTCTGGAATTTTTAAGGAATTTCTCCAGGATTTTTTGAAGGAATTGCTTACGAAATTTCCGAAGCACTTCCTCCCGTAATTTCCGAAAGAATTCCTCCAAGAATTCCTAAAGAAATTCCTTCTGGAATTTCCGAATGAATTCCTCCAGGAATCTTCAAAGGAATTCGTCCAGCAATTTCCGAAGGAATTCCTCCCAGAATTCCTGAAAGAATTCCTCCAGAAATTTCTGAAAGTATTCATCCAAGATTTTTCGAAGGACCTCGCCAAGGAATTTTCGATGGAATTCCTCCAGAAATTTCCGAAGGAATGCTTCCAGGATTTTACGAAGGGATTCCTCCAAGAATTTTGGAAAGAATTCCTCCAGGAATTTCCAATGGAATTCGTCCAGCAATTTCCGATGGAATTCCTTCAGGAATTTCCGAAATAATTCCTCCAGGAATTCCTAAAGGAATATCTCCTGGAATTTCCGAATAAATTCTTCCGGGAATCTCCAAAGGAATTCGTCCAGCAATTTCCGAAGGAATTCCCCTCGATATTTCTGAAAGAATTTCTCCAGGAATTTTTTGAAGGAATCCCTAATGGAATTTCCGAAGAAATTCCTCCCGGAATTTCCGAAAGAATTCCTTCAGGATTTTCCGAAGGAATTCTGCTAGGAATTTCCGACGGTATTCCTCCAGAAATTTCAAAAAAAACTAAAAAGAATTTCCAAAAAATTTCTTCCAGGAATTTCTGAAGGAATTCCTCCAGGAATTTCCGAAGGAATTCCTCCAGGAATTCCCAAAAGAATTCGTCCAGCAATTTCCGAAGGAATTCTTCCAATAATTGCCGAAGCAATTATTGCAGGAATTTCCGAAGGAATTCCTCCTGGAATTTCCGAAAGAATTCCTCCAGGAATTGCTAAAGGAATTCCTCCTGGAATTCCAAAGGAAATCGTCCAGCAATTTCCGAAGGGATTCCTCCCGAAATTTCTGAAAGAATTCCTCCAGAAATTTCCGAAGGAATTCCTCCTGGAATTTTCGAAGGAATTCCTCCAAGAATTCCGCAAGGAATTTCTGAAGGAATTCCTGCAAGAATTTCCAAAAAAAAATCCAAAAAGTATTTCCGACAAAAATCCTCCACGACTTTCCGAAGGAATTCCTCCAGGAATTTTCAATGACATTCGTCCAGCAATTTCCGAAGGAATTCCTCCAGGAATTTCCAAAAGCATTCCTCCAGGAAGTATGGAATTATTTTGTCCAGGAATTTCGTAAGGAATTCACCTAAGGAGTTCCTCACGAATTTCACTATGGATTTCTGAAAGAATTCCTCCAGGAATCTCCGAAGGAATTTATCCAAGATTTTCCCAAGGAACTGCCCAAGGAATTTCCGAAGGAATTCCTCCAGGAATTTCCGAAGGAATTGCTCCAGGAATTTCCGAAGGAATCCTTCAGGAATTTCCGAAGGAATTTCTTCAGAAATTTCCGAAGGAATTCCTTCAGGAATTTCCGATGGGATTCTTCCAGGAATTTGCGAAGGGATTCCTCCAGGAAATTTGGATGGAATTCCTTCAGAAATTTCCAGAGGAATTCCTCCAGGTATTTCCGAAGGAATACCCTCAGGAATTTTCGAAGATATTCCTCCACGAATTTCCTGCATACATTAAAAAAATACGAGGATGCAGGAGAATTTTAATTTTTTGCTATTTAACCTTTATGTGGCCGGCAGGGCCCATATAGCCGAGGCGGTAAACGCACGGGTATTCAGCATGACCATGCTGAGGGTGACGGGTTCGATTCCCGGTCGGTCCAGGATCTTTTCGTAAAGGAAATTTCCTTGACTTCCTTGGGCATAGAGTATCTTCGTGCCTGCCACACGATATACGCATGCAAAATGGTCATTGGCAGAGGAAGCTCTCAGTTAATAACTGTGGAAGTGCTCATAGAACACTAAGCTGAGAAGCAGGCTTTGTCCCAATGAGGACGTTACGCCAAGAAGAGAGAGAAGAGAGAGAGTGGCCGGCAGGGTACCCGGGTACCCAGCACCCATTTAAAATACACGGTGTAGAAAAAAGCAAAAAGTTTGCCGGCCACATAACGGTTAAGAACAGCTCTGTTTTTCGGTTAAGTTAAAATATAGTTGCTCGGTCAGGGGGGGGCCACGGACCCCCCTGCCCCCCCCTGGCTACGCCCTTGACTGTGACTTACTTTGAAGGAATATGTACATACATTAAGGTGACCCACACTTATATGAAAAACAACCAAAATTTCGAAAAATGAGTCTTACCTCCTAAATCAGTTGTTTTGGACTCCCGGAAGCTACGTTCAAAATTTGAGCAAAATCGGTTGAGCCTAAGGGGGCGCTCAAAACGCTTGAAGTTTGTATGGGAAAACTTGACCAAATCTATGCAGAAATTTTGAGTTTTCGAATTTTGCCGCTAGGTGGCGCTGTAAGTGTTCAATAATCAAACTCTTTGGTATTCTTGTAGATGACTATATGCCAAACAACTTTGTCGAAGACCGCAAAGTGAACCAACGTCTGTGAAAAAAGTTATACCCTGCTGTAAAGGTTCTTGTATACACTTCTCGCTGTTGGTGCCAACTGAGAGCAATCAATAGAATTGTAAACAGCAATCATTCTATTGATTGCTTGGGTATTTCTCTCATGTATCTCTCGTACAAAGGAGTATGTTAAATTCCGGTTTCGTATTTGCAGTAAAATCTTGAAATAAATCTGTATAAATGTCAGTTGATAAATATCATTGTTCCACAACCGTTAGTAGGTACTACTTACAGGATGCGCAACAGCTTTCATAAGATTAAACTTACTCACAGAATCATAAGCAACAGCTACTTTACGGATTCTTATTCCCAAAATTTCAACATCTGATAAACGAAATCCACATAATTCATTACGTCAGTTCAATTCGGATTACCCAAGTGGAAGATCCACCATACCCTTTCCTCACACACAATACAGTCAAAGTACTCGGCAAAATAAAAAGAAAGTATCCACTAGCATATGGTATGTGTATACACAAGTACGCTTTTGGCGCATTCGCACCACGCGGGACGCAGATCACGAGGTATTTCAATTTTGTTCTGCAAAGAGTTCAAACTACCAGTTGCGCCTGGCAGGAGGAAGCCGCGATCGACAATGACTGCTGGCATGCAGCATGCTAGCTGGTCAGGTCGATATTACCCTCGCAACAACCGGTAACCTCGCTCGCTCACCTGATAAACGTTTATCTTTGATTTATGTGGGCCGAGCTCCTCGGTGGATAAACCGGCAGCAAGCCCGAGGGCCGTCAAGGGATGCTTCTTCTCAGCTCAGTTTGGAAATTAATGAGCATTTTTTTCGGTTTACCTCAACTCAACGAACAGCCTTCGATTCCGTATAGAGGGCATCACCGCACCATCACAGTCACGTGAGGAGGATGCTCCCAGTTTCTGTTCGAGAAATTTGCATTTTACCTTCAATTACGGCGTTCATTGCGGATATCGATGTGACGTGTATGACTATCTACGTGTGTGATGCCACAGGAATTTCCCGTTTGCATGTTTTACGCTGACAGCAAAGGCGATGCGTGTCATGGCTGGTATAACAAACCTTGACATTGAAAAAATATACCTGATGGTCATGAAAACAATTCTACTTTGATATACATTTAGTGAAATTCGCAAAATCACACCTTGCACACTTTGTACTCCAACCAACTATCCAGAATTTATTGAAAGTAAAAATATCTCTCAACATTCTACATTACGCTACCAGTTTTTTTCATTGATTATAAACAAATTGGCTGAATTATGTATCACCCGCATTTTTCAACTGATTAAGATTCGTTATGAGTCGATATATCCTGCATGATTGCCGAAAGGTAATTGGCTTCCGAATACTGTTGTGAGATCTTTTAATGAACAGCATTTGTCAGTGTTTCAGTGGTTGCCTTGAGGATCTGAATCTTTCTTACATGTTTTAGAACCAAGCAGTATTGGATCTTGGTGGTTATTATATTTCTCTCGAGAGTCCCTGTATAAGCGAGCCTCGTTGGATATTGTGGATTTACCGGTTACTTGTATTCCACCGGTAACTTAAGTAGCCGTTTTTATATTAATATCAACTTAATTGTCAAAAAATGAATGTCATTGAATAGCTAGTGGCAACGAGGAAGAGCGCATTCAATAAAAATGTTTTATCTCATTTTTAGGTTACTCTTTTTATAAAACGGCTACTTTGAAGGCCATACTGAAGCGACCGGTAGAATACAAGTAGCCGGTAAATCCACAATAAATGGATGGCTCGTGCTGAAAAATCAACTTTTGTAACTCGTTACATAAATAACTATTACTTACAGGTTCTAATTTAAAAACACTACATTTTTCCCATAATTAAGCCTCAGCAAATTTGAAAAATAAAAAAAATATAATAAAAAAATGTTTGAGAACCTGTGAAATGTTATTCGAGATTTTTTTTACTGTTTCATAAGTTTTTGCAGAAGACATTTTTTTTTCATACGGCCTTTAATAAAAAAAATATGGCGAAACAACATGAAAAACATTTTCAGCTCATATATGAGTGAAATTTGAACTGAAAAAGGTTGCGTCTACGCGATTCGTACTTTGAGCACATGTTTAGTTGAAACTATTAGCGGGCAGTAAAACAACCGATCTCTTCAAGAGTCAAATTACTTCTAACATTTATTACTTATTCATACTATAGGGTTGCTTCCTAAGCCGTTAGTACACGCTTTGCCGAGTGTGCGATTTTTTTTTTCCGCACGCATAACCCAGTAGGCCAACAGCGGTCTCAACATTGACAAAACATCAGAAATGTCAAGCGTATGCTTTGCTGTTGGTTGATGCGTGCGGAAAAGTCTGCACACTTGACAAAGCGTGTACTGATAGCTTTAGAGGGGAATAAAACCCAACCGGTTTGGTTGAAAGCGTAGAGTAAACTAATATTTATTGTTAATTCAAATTCTTAAGCCTACTATGATTGGTGCCGTAACCACCGAGTTGCTTCGATCTCCATCACTCCTGAAGCTCGGTAGTCTGTAGACAAATTCGCTGTCGCATCTTCTCCATCTTCACGAGTGCCAACGGTTTCGTTAAACCATCGGCCACCATCTCCTCGCTAGGGCAATAGAGTATGTTCATAACGCCTACGCTGACGAATTCCTTAATAAAATTGAACCGTTTGTCGATGTGCTGGGTTCGCTTGCTATCTCCGTTCGATTTCAGCATCGCTATACAGCTCTGGTTGTCCTCATAAATGACCACCGGAGCCGGAACTTCTTCGCTTACATCCTTCAGTAGCTTCAGCAACCACCAACCACATCAGCTCCCGACTGGCTTCGGAAAGTGCCACGTATTCAGCTTCGGTCGACGAAAGTGTGACACATGGTTGCTTTCGGGCTGCCCAGCTCACTGATCCTCCGAGACTGAAGAAGCCAAGAAGAAGCCGGTGTTGGATTTCCGATCTGCTTTGTCGCCGGCCCAATCGGCGTCGACGTACGCTTCAAGAGGTTCGGATGACCCCAGTCGCAGGCTCAAAGTTGCTGTTGACTTTGGGTATCGGAGTGTCCGCTTTGCTTCTGTCCAGTCTGCGTCCGTTGGTCGACTTACTTTGCGACCGAGAATTGAAGCACTGATGGCGATGTCCGGCCTCGTGTTTACCGCAATGTACTATGTACAGAAGAGCGCCAGGCTCTGGAACTCGTCGTTTCTAGGCATGGGCTCTTCGTCATTCTGCTGTGCATCTGGGTACCCAGGATCCATCGGTATCGGAGAATGCTTCGCATTTGTCTGTCCGTACGGCATCACTGTACCCAGGGATGAGAAATGTACTGGAAAAAACGGTTACCGGCTGTACATTTGACATTTTTCCACACGAACATCACAGGCCCAGCCAAACTCAAACTGTTCGAAAAATAAATGTCATAACATTTTTTTTCCTGCAGCCTTTTTCCTCGAAACGGTTTCCAAGTGCGAGAGCGCCAGTACTCGAGCACAACGACGACAGAAATTTCTGTCTCTCCCATTTTCGCATTTTTCTGCGTTTCAAACCGCTTCTAGACAAACTTCTTTACATGCATCGCAAAGCTAGGAGTGTGCTCTAGCTGTTTGTGCAAATCGAATTAAGTTATTTATTAAAACAAGTGAGTTATTAGCAGTTGAAAATATTTGACATTTTTCGCAATCACCCGCCTCAGCATGACTGCTCATAAAAATTTTCGTGGGGAAGCGAAAACCGTCAAGCGTCTGCTCGACTGCCGTCGGCGCGACATCTGATGGTATTGGTGCTGCCGTTGTGTTGTTTTTATTTTACTGCCAGTATCGATAAACGGTAAACAGAAAAAAGTCTCATTTCCATGCCTGACTGTACCGCTGTGGTGGAATCCCTTTTGTGGTACGTTCCGATCGCCGAACTACTGATACATCGGCATCGACGCCTACGGCCTGCTCCTCCTCATCACTGTCGGATGTGCCAGCCTCTTCCGGCGCGTCCTCCACGTACGGCTCTTCATTAGCATCGTCGTAGCTGGTCTCGAACCCACGGAAATCGGATTCGTCCGATTCGTCATCGCTGTCATCCACGTTTGCTGGAATAACGGGTACATCAGGCTTCTGTTGTTCGAGGAGTTTGAAAGGGTAATCAACGATACTTCCCTGTTGAGGTTCGGCGGTCCAAACCTCATCCTTTGACAGGAACCTGCAGTCAACTGGCTGACGGTCAACTTGTCGTTGCTGGGGTCCATGAAACGATACGCCTTATGGTGCAAGGGGTACCCAACGAATAACATCTTGCGAGATTTTGCTTCTAACATTCCTCTTTTCTCCTTAGGGATCCAAACGTACGCCGGCGACCCAAACATCCGAAGATGACTCAGGTCCGGCTTCGTTCCATGCCAGAGTTCAAACGGAGTTTCCCTCAGCAGTTTCATCGGCAATCGGTTTTGAAGATAACTTGCCGTGTTTACCGCTTCAGCCCAGTACTTCAACGGCATTCTCGCGTCCAGCAGCATGCAGCGCACCATTTCGACCAAAGAGCGGTTCTTCCTCTCCGCCACTCCGTGTATGCAGTGGTGAACTGTTGTCAAATCCCTTCGGCTCGGAAGAACGCATCCAGCGCATCACTCCGATATTCACCACCCTGAACGTATGACCTTCGGCGGCCTGACGATTTCGGTCTTCACCATCTGGACGTATTCCTTGACACGTTGCAGCACCTCGGACTGTTTCTTCAAGAAATATACAACGATGTACCGTGTGAAGTCGTCAAGCATGGTGAGAAAATAACGACATCCACCTGGCGTCGTAGTACGCATGGGTCCACATACATCGGTGTGCACGATATCACGGGAACGGAAGAACGGAAGCTTATCTTCAAGACAGCAATCACAGGTGACCCGACAGCCGCAATCTTCCATCTCAATCCCAGTGACCATCTTCTTGAATACAAGCTCACGGATAACGTCATAGTCGCGATGCCCCAAAAAACGATGCCCCAAAAAACGATGCCAAGTGTGCAGACAATTTGCTGTGTGCTTCACCGGCAATGCTTCCTGGGCTACCTTCAGGCAGTAGAGCGCACCGGAAACGGTCGATCCAGCAATCACCTTCTTGTCCTTCATTATACGATATCCGTTGACGTCGAAAATGACCGTAGCTCCATGTGACGCCAGCTTCTTCACTGAAACCAGGTTCGAATCGAATTCCGGTACCAGCAGCACATCCTTGAGGGTTACTGTTGATGGCTCACCTTCAGGAGAAAGTACGGTCATCTGGCACGAACCGATTCCTTCCGCTTTCGTCGTAGTACCGTCTGCCAAAATCACGTCCTGCTTGCTGCTGTTGTCGAGCTCCAGGAAACTTTCCCGATTCGCACACATGCGCGACGTTGTAGCTGAATCGCAAAAGCTGCTTCTTCCGGGACTCTTGACGATCCGCTCGCACCCGTGGTTGGCTTCGTGTCTCACGATGACCTTCCGATGACTTTTGCTCTGGGGTATGCCCAGGTTTGTGGCAAAATAGCAAAGCACTTTCTTCTGTGCCACGTTTGTCTTGAGCACCGAATCCGACACAGTAGCCACCACTTCGTCGACCATCTTGGACTTGACCAAATCCAATGTCAGCTCCTCGTCTGACCTGCTCTCCAAAGCTGTGGTCAATGTCGAAAACGATTCCGGTAGACTCCAGTCACCGTTAGCCGCTCAGATCTTCCACCTCGAAAATGTGCCGCTCGATGTCCTCGCCGTCGGAGTAGCGCTTGTCGTCTATCCGCATGAGAATGGACACTTTGGACGTTAGTGTTACCTTCCCGTAGTGTCCCCGTAGCTTTGCCGTCTTGCAATCCTTGATCAGGTTCAGCTGGTTATCCTCCAGCAGGAGGCCAATCGTCGCCCGAGCCTTCTGGTCGCTACCGTTCCACGCTGCCCTGGCAGCCTCGCTTGCCGGATTGGCTTCGGCATCCACCGGTTCCGCAACAGTAAGGTACTGCCATATTTTTTTCCGGATGGGGAGGAATTCAACCTTGGTCTTCCAAACGCTGTAGTTTTCTCCGTTGAGCTTCTGGATTCCCAATCGTTCCATATTGAAAATTTTTCACTTGTTGATTTTTGTTACTATGGACAACGTCTCTAGCAACGGCCTATAACTTCTTAGAGGAGCATAAAACCCAACTGGTTTGGTTGAAAGCGTAGAATAAAATAAACTTTATTGTCAATGGGCCTTTTCATTTGACGTCTTAAATCAGCTGATTGTTCGGGCGTTTGACAGTTCTTCTATGAAGATGACACGTTCTTGTTAGCAGCTGTTGTTCAAGCTTTGTAAACAAATGCATGCACGGATCTGTCACATGAAAAGGCCTATTCAAATTCTTAAGTCTTGGTGCCGTAACCACCGAGTTGCTTAGATCTCCATCAGAAACCAACGATATGACCAATAGAAGTACAAGTATAGAACGCTAGAGGCGCTATTTCCCCATACTGTGGTTGTGACTAGGATGATTCAACCAATAGAAATACACTAGAGCGCCAATGGCGCTGTACTCAGTTTTCCTATTTAATTATTTTAATAACCTTAGTTGTAATAATTGATTATTTTTAAGTGCCCATCTTGTAGAGGACCTTTTGTTTTGGCGAACAAAATTTATTTGACACTTATAGTACCGCTACTGACGCTGTAAGGGCGAGGCAAACTAGATGTTAGTCACACGAACAGTCGCGACATTGGATTTCTGTGGCTGGTTATTCTAATATTCAACCATAGTAGCCTTGATTCACTCAAGACACAACTCATCGGTACCTTAAGTGTCAAACCGATTGTTTTCATTTAACGAGTGAGATGAAACGAATTATACAAAATGAGTTATTGGAACAAAAGTAACTTAAAGAGCCAGCGGCTAAACAAATTTCAGATACTGTACAGGTGTGAAAATCGATAGTTTCTAATGGAGCAAAACGGTTAGTAAACTGCCAATAGTGCATATAGACAAGTGGTCAATAGCGTAAAATTACCGTTTCCTGTTCCACATCTTGGCCGACCGTAGCCAGTTCATCTGCCCGTAGGTCTGCCAGGTTAGGGCCTCCTTCATTAAAATGTTCACTATAGGAAACGTGCGATTTGTAGTGGTTTGCCGTCGAATTCTTGTCTTTATTTCTCCAGCGCAGAGCCTGTGGTTGATGAACTGATTCAAATCCGGTAGCAATTTGGAGTACCGGATAACTAAGAATTATCTGATAATGATGACTTACGGACTATTACGGCTCTAAATTGTTCAACGCACCCGTGGGTTGATTCAATCAAACCATGTAGTTGAGGTTACTAAGGGAGCGGCGATTTTTTTTACCGGAACATGCTATCATGCTATCACCCTTGCTATCGCCACACTGGAACTCAAGATTTATCATAATTTAGAATTTTCACTTCTCAAAAGATCCGGCTACACTAGTTCCCAGAAATGAAATTATTGCACCAGAACGGAATGTAAAGCAATACGCATGTTCTTGTAGGGAACATCACTTTGTTGTTGTTTTGGATTCCATTGCTTGTCTATTGGATTGCTGTGATGAAAATTTTGTAAATTTGACACTTTGAGTACCACATCCAGGACACACACCTTCTAGATGTTGGTCACATGATTTGCAGCGACATTATTGGTCTAATATATGTCTATTATATGACCGTTCCTTTTTTTTGTACATACGCTATGTGTACCATAAGTATGTTATCTTTAACCAGAAGCTGTTTTAGGCCTATATATACGCTTCCTAAGTTGATGTACCAAACTTCATTGTGGTCATCATACTTTACTGTACCCACTCGATTTACGCCAACATTATTTTGTCCATTCAGACACTTCATCAGAATCTATTTCGTTCCACATGCTCTCTTTTTTGTAGAAAATAGATTTATTGCTTAATCCTAGTTTCCAATGGGCAATTTCCGCCCTTAAAAAAATACTTATCATGCTTATCTAACCATAAATTCTCGCACGATACCAATTCATCACACCACTGTAAGCAATTTTCCTCAAAAAACATCGATCCTTCGCGCAACCAATATAAAAGGACACTCCCATGTAGATTTGTCGCTGGAAGATATCTTCTGTAAAACAATGCCTCTTTTTTATCGCCCTAACCGAAGACAAATGATTCGCTTCCTTGATCCACAGAAAAAAAGGATCGGTCACCACAACCCATGGGTGTCCCATTGACTGACTGACTAGCATTGCCACCGTTGTTGTTGTCGAGACGCGTCGCTCGTCGCCAATGCGTGGGATCTCGACTCAACGTGCGCATGAACTTGACACACTTGAAATTTGACCTTCTCTGTGCGATTGATCCCATAAATTCATCATCTGGCAGGCGGGTGCAGCGGCAACAGTTTCTTCCAAATGGAACGTGACAACATGTAGGTAGGGACCCAATACAAGACGCTGCAGTTGAATGGAAGGATGCGCGCGCAGGGAAATGGGTGAGGTCTGAGGCGGTGCGTTCCCTTGAATTTGGGTGTTTTGTTTCCTAACAAACTAATGTGTGTCACTTTCTGGAGTGGGAGCGACACCATTTCGGTAATTTATGGATCTATATGAATGAGGTTGATATATTGAGATGCAACAACGGATTAAAATTCAACCAATTTCTGAGTCTTAAAAGTGGCCCAACAATTTGCTCTGTTAAAAGTAGAGTAACCCTGTTTCTCGATTGTAATGCAAAGTAATCCTAATCCTAATAAACTATGAGGAAGTTAACCTGAATTTGGGTCCTCAGTTTCGGGTACTAAGACAACTACTGACAACTGTTTGTTTGTTCTTCGTTCAGGTTAAACACCATCCATCAACGGGGGATCTTATCCTATCCCGACACCCCTCGTGTAACTGAGAACGTGAAACTGTGTCATATCCCAATGGCACTGAAAAGTGCCATTAACAGTGTCCGTAAGGAATTTAAATAGTCAGTTTTATGGTTTTGTTTTCAATTATCTCTTTTTTTTTGAGAAACCGTTGTTGTTTCGGATCGGAACCAGACGCACATGCAACGAACTTCGAAGGGAGAAATTTCCATTTCTCGACACATTTAGCGCTAATAATGCGTGAGAAAGTGTGTACGCTGCATTTCGTTCCGCTTTCTGGAAAGGAGCCGGTGCCTTATGGTGTTCCAATAAATTAGCTTGATTGCACACATGTATCTGACTCGACGGGGAATGACATCGGTGAAGTACACTCATTTCGATGGAAGTGTACTTCCAGCGGATTATCGAGTGGAAAATACGACAATTAACACCTACTGTCTGATGTAAAAATAGACTTATGTTTACTGGAGGTTCACAGGAGATGAATAGTTAGACAACTAAGCTATAATAGTGTTTACCAGGTATGACTTCAACAACAACTATAAATTGAATCTGAATGTACTGTGTAAATCTCAGTTTAGCGGATATTAGTCAAAGCTGCAAAGATATCCACAAAGCCACCTGGAGATCACCCGACCAACAAACAGAAAAACAAATCGACCACGTTCTTATCGACGGTAAATTCTTCTCGGATATAACCAATGTCCGCACATACCGCAGTGCGAATATAGATTCGGATCACTCACGGTGTGTCTGGTAGAACAAATTTATTACAAAAAAATGGGCATCGCTAATTTTTACGCTACGTGAAAGTTGACGCTACCAGCTTTCATTCAAGCCCAACATCGAAATATTCCATCGGGGGAACTTTTTCATACAAAAATTGGGTATGTTTGTTAAGTAGAAATAGGGATTAATTTGGAACCGTGCATTTTGTATGGAAAAAAACAGTATTCTGAAAAAGTTGTTCGGGATCCCTCGGTGGATTTTTTTGAGGGACCCTGCAAATGAAAGCTGAAAGCCTCTATTTTTGAATAGCGAAAAATTTGACGATGCCTATTTTTTTTGTTATAAACTTTTCCCATACACACGCCGTGCACTACTTAGTCGCTGTATGCATGCGCTCAAAACTTTCGACAGTTATCACCACGCGTCGAAGTCGAACGCCGCGGCTCAACATCGAGCAACTTCGTAATGTAGAAGTGGCTCAAGACTACGCGCAGCAGTTAGCAGTGGCCCTACCAACGGAAGAGCAGCTTGGCGCAGCTACACTTGAAGATGGCTGGAGGGACATCCGATCCGCCATAGGTAGTACCTCGGCTACAGCACTAGGCTTCGCGATTCCGAATCACAGAAACGACTGGTACGACGGCGAATGTGAACAGTTGAAAAACGAGAAGAATGCAGCATGGGCGAGAATGCTGCAACACCGTACGAGAGCGAACGAGGCACGTTACAGACAGGCGCGGAACAGTCAGAACTCAGTTTTCCGGATGAAGAAGCGCCAGCAGGCAGGCTTGACAGAAACTCCCTCGCGAGAAAATGAGGAAGAGATTTCGGCGATTTTCTGAGGAGTGAAAATCGGCACCAACATTTCAAAAGAACGTAACTGCATTTTTGAAACAAACCCCTCTTTCACATCTGTGGATCGTATTTCAATGCCGCCATGCAAATCACCGCCAGTATAGGAAACAAGAGCAATTTCTCTGTCTAGTAATGTTTGCAGTGTTGAAAATTTCATTTCGTCACATCTAAATTCAATCACCCACAGCTCATTTTAGAAGCCGAATCTGAGAATATGGTGTATGAAAAACTTGTACGGCTGGACCAGTTCTACAAGAAAGTCACGGAAAAACTGCTATTTTTCGAATATTTAAGGTAAATATCACGGACAACCTTTGAAAAATGCCAAATGATATTCACCGTGAATATCATTGGCATTTTTTGAAGGTGGTCCGTGACATTTGCCTCAAATATTCGAAAAATAGCGTTTTTTCCGTGACTTTCTTGCAGAGCTGGTCTAGCCGCACAAGTTTTTCATACACCATATTCTCAGGTTCAGCTTCTAAAATGAGCTGTAGGTGATTGAATTTAAATATGACGAAATGAATTTTTCAGCACTGAATGTTTGTGAATTTCGTGTGAAACTTAAAATATGACCCACAGATGTGAAAGAGTGGTTTGTTTCAAAATGCAGTTACGCCCTTTTGAAATGTTGGTGCCGAAATATTGCGGCGCTTATAATAAATCCACATTAGGCGGCGGCGATATGGCCGCTAGGAGATTCCCGCGATACAGACGCAATGTCAAAATCGAACAGATACTGTCACCCACCCAGCAGCATTGCAGCAGCCTTCAGGCCGTTCATATCAAAACAAAAGTTAGCACAATGGCATCTCAAGTGGCCAGAAATCGTAATAATATTTATCACGACATTGCTTCACTATACGCATACGCATCATCTCGTCGCCCTGATAAAAAAGATCATAGAGATACAACAGAATGGGGGTGGAAGCTCAGGTAAAATATTATCTCCTGGGCGCCCATTAAAAACACCACCCCCGGCGAAGACTGGCGCTCGAGCCTAGCTATTTAGCACTGTAGTTGGAGGAAATGCCAATGCAGAACCCGTAGCTTCCGGGAAGGTAAGCCCAGCTCCCTGGGTTAGTGGGTTGGTGTCAGGCCCTGCGAGCCAGCCGTAAAAAAGACTAGCACCGGAAAATCAACAAGAGAAGAATGCGAACCGATACCAATGGCGACGACCACAGCGACGAAAAGGGACTTGCGATTGGAAGCTCGGTACGTGGAACTGCAGATCTCTCAACTTCTTCGGGAGCACCCGCATACTCGCCGATATACTGAAGGACCGCGGGTTCGGAATCGTAGCGCTGCAGGAGGTGTGTTGGACAGGATCTATGGTGCGAACGTTTAGAGGTAATCATACCATCTACCAGAGTTGCGGCAACACACGTGAGCTGGGAACAGCTTTTATAGTGATGGGCGACATGCAGAGGCGCGTGATCGGTTGGTGGCCGATCGACGAAAGAATGTGCAGGTTGAGGATCAAGGGCCGATTCTTCAACATTAGCATAATAAACGTGCACAGCCCTCACTCCGGAAGCACTGATGATGACAAAGACGCATTTTACGCGCAGCTCGAACGCGAGTACGACCGCTGCCCAAACCACGACGTCAAGATCATCATAGGGGATCTAAACGCTCAGGTAGGCCAGGAGGAGGAATTCAGACCGACGATTGGAAAGTTCAGCGCCCACCAGCTGACGAACGAAAATGGCCTACGCCTCATCGATTTCGCCGCCTCCAAGAACATGGCCATTCGTAGCACCTTCTTCCAGCACAGCCTTCCGTATCGTTACACCTGGAGAACACCACAACAAACGGAATCGCAAATCGACCACGTTCTGATTGATGGACGACACTTCTCCGACATTATCGACGTCAGGACCTATCGTGGCGCCAATATCGACTCCGATCACTACCTGGTGATGGTTAAACTGCGCCCAAAACTCTCCGTTATTAACAACGTACATTACCGGCGGCCGCCCCGGTACGATCTAGAGCGACTGAAGCAACCGAATGTCGCCACCGCATACGCGCAGAATCTCGAGGCAGCGTTGCCGGACGAGGGTGTGCTCGATGTGGCCCCTCTAGAGGACTGCTGGAGTACAATGAAAGCAGCCATCAACAACGCAGCCGAGAGCACTATCGGGTACGTAGAACGGAGTCGACGAAACGATTGGTTCGACGAGGAGTGCAGAGCGGTTCTGGAGGAGAAGGATGCAGCGCGGGCGGTAATGCTGCAGCATGGAACCCGACAGAATGTGGAGCGATACAGACAGAAGCGGAAGCAGCAGACCCGTCTCTTCCGGGAGAAAAAGCGCCGCCTGGAAGAAGTGGAGTGCGAGGAAATGGAACTGCTGTGCCGTTCACAGGAAACACGCAAGTTCTACCAGAAGCTCAACGCATCCCGCAAAGGCTACGTGCCGCAAGCCGAAATCTGCAGGGATAAGGACGGGAGCCTCCTGACGGACAAACGTGAGGTGATCGAAAGGTGGAAGCAGCACTTCGACGAGCACGTGAATGGCGAAGAGAATGTAGGCACGGAGGACCAAGGCAGCGGAGGAAATGACTATGTTGGTGCAGCAGAGGACGGGAACGAACCAACTCCCACGCTGAGGTAAGTTAAGGATGCCATCCACCAGCTTAAAAACAACAAAGCGGCTGGTAAGGACGGTATCGCAGCGGAACTCATCAAGATGGGCTCGGAAAAGTTGGCCACCTGTCTGCACCAGTTAGTAGTCAAGATCTGGGAAACCGAACAGCTACCGGAGGAGTGGAAGGAAGGGATAATCTGTCCCATCCACAAGAAAGGCGACAAGTTAATGTGTGAGAACTTTCGAGCGATCACCATTTTGAATGCCGCCTACAAAGTGCTATCCCAGATCATCTTCCGTCGTCTTTCACCTAAAGTAAATGAGTTCGTGGGAAGTTACCAAGCCGGTTTCATCGACGGCCGGTCGACAACGGACCAGATCTTCACCGTACGGCAAATCCTCCAGAAATGCCGTGAATACCAGGTCCCAACGCATCACCTGTTCATCGACTTCAAAGCGGCATACGACAGTATCGACCGCACAGAGCTATGGAAAATTATGGACGAGAACAGCTTTCCCGGGAAGCTGACTAGACTGATAAGAGCAACGATGGACGGTGTGCAGAACAGCGTAAGGATTTCGGGTGAACTATCCAGTTCATTTGGATCTCGACGGGGACTACGACAAGGTGATGGACTATCCTGCCTACTATTCAACATCGCCCTGGAAGGTGTTATGCGACGAGCCGGGCTCAACAGCCGGGGTACGATCTTCACGAAATCCAGCCAATTTGTATGTTTTGCGGATGACATGGATATTATTGCTAGGACATTTGGAACGGTGGCAGAACAGTACACCCGCCTGAAACGTGAAGCAGCAAAGGTCGGACTGGTGGTGAATGCGGCTAAGACAAAGTACATGCTGGTAGGTGGGACTGAGCGAGACAGGACAAGCCTTGGCAGCAATGTTACGATAGACGGGGATACTTTCGAGGTGGTAGAAGAATTCGTCTACCTCGGTTCCTTGCTAACGGCTGACAATAACGTGAGCCGTGAAATACGAAGGCGCATCATCAGTGGAAGTCGTGCCTATTATGGGCTCCAGAAGAAACTGCGGTCAAAAAAGATTCACCCCCGCACCAAATGTACCATGTACAAGACGTTAATAAGACCGGTGGTTCTCTACGGGCACGAGACGTGGACGATGCTCGAGGAGGACATGCAAGCAATCGGAGTTTTCGAGTGACGGGTGCTAAGGACGATCTTCGGCGGCGTGCAGGAGAACGGTGTGTGGCGGAGAAGGATGAACCACGAGCTCGCTGCACTTTATGGCGAACCCAGCATCCAGAAGGTAGCCAAAGCCGGAAGGATACGGTTGGCAGGGCATGTTGCAAGAATGCCGGACAACAACCCTGCAAAGTTGGTGTTTGCTAACCATCCGGTTGGTACAAGAAGGCGTGGAGCGCAGAGAGCACGATGGGCGGACCAGGTGGAGCGTGATCTGGCGAGTGTTGGGCGTGACCGACGTTGGAGAGCTGCAGCTGCAAATCGAGTATTATGGCGGCAAATTGTTGATTCAGTATTATCATGAATTTGATGTTAACTAAATAAATGAATGAAAATGAATGAGATACAACAGAATGGATTGTTACAACACGCTGAATTGAATGGTACTTACCATTAATTCAATTGTTTAAAACGATAGAGTAACAACAGGAGGATGCGGCTTCAATTTTTCCATTTCCACATTGCGTCTGTATCGCGTGCATCTCCTCGCGGCCATATCGCCGCAGCCTCATGTGGATTTGATATGAGCGCCGCATGCAGAATTTGTGACCATCAGGTCGCTCATAGTGGTGCGGGCATATTTTGGCAACTTGATGGAAAAGAAGAAGACAAACGCGTTTTGCGGATTTATCTTGCAAGGCACAATAAAACTCAGAAATCACAACACAAATCCGAGCACCGAGCGCGAGCTTGCCGTGCAGCGAGGAGTTCGTCCAACACTCATCATTGCTTGTTGTGTTTCTCACGTCCACTCACATTCAAAAAGCACTTGGGAGTTCCACTCCCATACATAGAAAGACTCTCGACTCTCGAGGCGAAAATCACACTCAAAAACCCGAAATAGGGTAAGGGAGGTATTTTGGGCCGCTTTAGGAAGTGGATGAACAATTCAGCGAAAAAAGAAGGTTCCCACATCTAAATATGGATAATTTCAGTAGGCATTACGTAGAGCAACATGTTTTCTGTCGAAAAAGGCCAAACAGAACTCAAAATTGATGTAGTAAATACAAGAAATATCAAAACTCCTGAAGGATCTCGGGCTTCTATTTTGGACCACCTGACTTTATTTTGGACCACCAAGTGCACATATTTTGGCCCACCAAATTAAACTTCAATTGATCGATGAAATGAAAGCCCTCAGCAAAAATTTAAACATAGCTAAAACTACGTGAAGTTTACATCTTTTCGATTCATTTTTTTAGGCAGGGAACGTTTAAAAATTACGTAACGGTAAAAAAATATTTTGTTGATATTGCCAGTTTTTACGCATTGTAATATGATGTATCATAAAAAAATGTTACGCAAAACGTGTATTTGTTAACTATAGCATGACGTAAGTCACCATGTATAAATTACGTAACGCTTAATAGGAAGTGTGAAAGTCTTTGATTTTGCTAAATATAAAGGCGTTCCACATATATTGTAATGAGTGGAAAGGCCATCAAAAATAAAGTAATTTGAATGATACGTAGGGTCTGGGACCATTTGGGCAGGAGCACCTATTTCGGGCACTTGCTGCTATAACTCAGTCAACTTCAAACCGATTGACTTGAATTTTTGTACATGACTAGATACTGTGCGGATCTGATCGTGTCTCAAAAATCAAGTCAATCGGTTTAAAATTGACTGAGGGTTAGCAGCAAGTGCCCAAAATAGGTGCTCCTGCCCAAATGGTCCCAGACCCTAATTTGTCAAACATACATTAGATAACACATTGTTTCAGTCATCAACTAATTGCTGAGAAGGACAACTTTTCTAAACTGGATGGCTGAAACCTGAAAACTTCATCTTGTCGAAAAGATGTTAGGGCACAAATCGAATCGAAACGAAATTGGCGAAAAGTTGTTAGAACAAATCGAACCCACAACAATCTCATTGTGAAACAAACGTATAACAAACCAGATCAAGGGCGGTCCCAACTTATTCTATTTATCTGTTTTCAGAGTACATTACATTGGCATGAATGTTTTACCTTTTTAGAAGGAACTGGAGAGATGGATCTGACAGGTGGTCCAAAATATGTCCACATCTGATTATGTTGAACATATTTTGGCCATACCTCAAACCACCATTTCAGTAAATATTATCGCTCCACCGAGGTTAAGAACAGTTTATTTTGAGTTCTTACATGGCCCTAACTACATTCACATGAAATAAATATTTATTTGTAAAATTTAATACCTCTTCGAAGCCGACTACAAATTTGTCACCGTCTTTGTTTTTGGTGGTTTTCCGTGTGTTTCATTGGAAGTGAAAACATTTTCTCTATTTTGGATACTGAACAGCATATTTAACTGACATCCAAAATAAAGGTCATCACACAGTTGAATACTTTTCGTGTTCCAATAAAAATATACCAAGATTTAGTAGAGATTATGTGATAAATATCATAAAACCTCCTAGGTGGGCCAAAATACCTGCCCGGTCCAAAATACCTCCACTACCCTAATCATCGGCTCTTTTTTCCGTGCCCCTCTCCCTCGCTCAATTTTTATTGCCTCTCTGTTTGTGGTTCGTTCGCTCCCTCGCGACGAGGCAGAAGCAAAACACCGCTCTAGAGCATGTTGCAAAACTCTTCTAAAATACGGTGGAGAAGCACTGGTGAGAGCACTACACTGGGCCATTACCAAGATTTGGGAGGAGGAAGTATTACCGGAGGAATGGATGGAAGGTATCGTGTGTCCCATCTACAAAAAGGGCGACAAGTTGGATTGCGGGAACTACCGCGTGATCACACTACTGAGCGTGTGTGACCGCCGTTTATCACCGATTGCAAGAGAGTTCGTGGGGCAATATCAGGCTGGATTTATGGGCGAACGCGATATAACGGACCAGATGTTCGCCATCCGCAAGGTGTTGCAGAAATGCCGCGAATACAACGTGCCCACGCATCACTTGTTCATCGATTTCAAATCGGCGTATGATACAATCGATCGAGAACAGCTATGGCAGATTATGCACGAATACGGATTCCCGGATAAACTGATACGGTTGATCAAGGCGACGATGGATCGAGTGATGTGCGTAGTTCGAGTATCAGGGACACTCTCGAGTCCCTTCGAATCTCGCAGAGGGTTACGGCAAGGTGATGGTCCTTCGTGCTTGCTGTTCAACGTTGCGTTAGAAGGTGTAATGAGGAGAGCGGGGATAAACACGAGTGGAAAGATTTTCACGAAGTCCGTTCAGCTGCTTGGTGTAGAGTATATAAACACTATTGATGTACTGCGGTAATAAGATTTGTATTATATTTGACATTTGTATGTTTATTGTCTGTGACGCTTTGGTTCAAGCTTTGGTCGTCTATTTGTCTATGGAAATGTCATTATTGAGAAGCTCAAAATAAACAATAATAGTAGAGGTGTAACCACATCGGAAAGCGGAGTGACTAATAAATCGTTGTTCGTAACTTGAGTGAGGTATGTGGAATTTCTGCAGCATCCGAAACTGCACGTAATCCGGAGCGACTCGACACTTGGTTTCGCTGATGATATTGATATTATTGCTCATAAATTAAAGACGATGGCGGAAACGTACATCCGACTAAAGAGTGATGCCAGGCGAATCGGATTAGTCATTAATGTGTCGAAGACAAAGTACATGATGGCAAAGGGCTGCAGGAAGGAATCACCGTGCCCGCCTCCCCGAATTTATATCGATGGTGATGAAATCGAGGTGGTTGAAGAATTCGTGTACTTGGGCTCACTGGTGACCGCCGACAACAACACCAGTGAGAAATTCAGAGGCGCATTGTGGCAGGAAATCGTGCTTACTCGACGATCGAATAAAGTTCGCCGTAACACGAAGTTAACTATCTACAAAACGCTGATTAGACCGATCGTCCTCTATGGGCAGGAAACATGGACCCTATATGAGAGGACCAACGCGCCCTTGGAGTTTTCGAACGGAAGGTGTTGCGTACCATCTACGCACGGCGGAGCGCAGATGGAGGACGGGACTTGGAGAAGGCGAATGAACCACGAGCTGCATCAGCTGCTGAGAGAACCAACCATCGTCCATACCGCGAAAATCGGGAGGCTACGGTGGGCGGGTCACGTCATCAGGGTGTCGGATAGCAACCCGACTTAAATGGTTCTCGAGAGTCATCTGACCGGTACAAGAAGACGTGGTGCGCAGCGAGCTAGGTGGGTCGACCAAGTGGAGGACGATCTGCGGACCCTACGCAGAGTGCGGAACTGGAGACAAACAGTTATGGACCGAGTGGAATGGAGACGGCTACTATTTACAGCAGAGGCCACCCCGGCCTTAGCCTGATCGCACACACACACTGGTTGAAAACACTAGTTTTGACATGGTAGCAATTCACTTCTTCTTCTTCTTCTTCTTTATGCCTTGACGTTCTCACTGGAACTTGGCCTGCCTCTCTTCAACTTAGTGTTCTTAGAGCACTTCCACAGTTATTAATTGAAGGACTTTCCTTGCCTGCCATTGCATGAATTTGTATAGTGTGAGGCAAGCACAATGATACACTATGCCCATGGAGTCGAAAAAATGTTTCCTACCAGTACGAGAGTCGAACCCGCCGTCTCCGGATTGGCGATCCACAACCTTAACCACTAGGCTAACTGAAGATCCACAGCAATCCACCTAGCGGCAGAATTGTGAACCAAACTACTAGACTTTATGAAGCAAACGACCTCCTGAAAAACTATTACAGTCGGAACCCGCTCGTTGAGCCACAACCTCCACCCAACCAACGAATTCGATTCGCTAGTTGGGTGAAGTGACAGCAGCACAAGGGGCGTGCGCATTGTTTTTTTAAATCATGTTTAGGTTGGAAGCAAAAAGGAAAAAAAATATCAATTTGTTTTACATTTAGAGCAAAACTGATATGTTTTGCAAGATACATATATGGCCAATGCGAGAAATAATTATTTTCACCCATTTTCAGTCGGTGAAGTGAAAATATAGATGTTTATGAAACCACCCGGACCAAAAGCAAGCACAAATCACTTTCAATGATCAACAAAATAAAGATTGCCGATGTTTTGCATTTGTTTCGAAGTAATTGTACATATTCTTTTTTTTAAAGAAATATGAAATAAAAATTCTTCTCGATTATCAGTAAAGTTTAAGCAATCAAAAACTCATTAGCTCGCCCCTCGGAATTACAGATTGGTTGTCATTTTCAGTTTGACATTGAATTATGACATCCAGGTACTTTTTAGTTGGCTGACAGCTCAACTAACGGGGCCCCAACTAAAAAGCCACCCAACTATTAAGCCCCCAACCAGCGAGTCATGACTGTACAAGACTGATTCAGGTTTCAATACGAGACGCTAACATCTTGATGTTCCTGTTAGGGAACGATTCTCTTATTTGATAGTTGATTTTTGCCCGAAATTATCTGAATCAGGGTTCCTGATTTCCACTTTTTATCTTCTTCCACATTCGAAGAAAGTCAGCAGCGAACGGTTGTCGCTTTAATTCGTGTGTATACTTGTCAGCGACGACAGCAAACTCCGGCGAACGGTGGGAAGCCACACTTGGAGATTACTCATTCGTACACATTCGCATCGCAAGCGAATGCGATTCGTGAGTGATGCGATTGACATTGTGCATACGAATTTTTGATGTTTTCGAACTATTTTCTTTGCTAATCTAGCATTTCAACAACAATACAGTACAAATGTATGCATTACATGCAGGAATTCTCTTCTACTTATGATAATAGCCGCTTCGATCGCTCACCAGCATTCTTCACCATTCGCCATTCATTCATTCGCTTGCGATCCAAACTGCGACGAATGGCAACGAATATTCATGTCAAGCAGCTGGCTCATCGCTTCCCACTGGTGATGGGGTTGCGTGTTTGATCACGACGATCCGTTTGCTGCATCTTTCTCGATTCGCTTCAGCAAAGAGGAGTGAATATGAATGGAGTGAGGCAAATATACCGATCCTTGCTGAATGTAGGCCATCAAAATGAGATTGCTTAGTTCTTACGTTGCTCTTTTACATTAAACTTAGGAACATGTTTACAAGTTAAAATAGCACATTTAACACAAAAATAAAACTTGTAATAATACTTTGCCGAAGAGTTAAACTTTCTATCTTACCGGGATCGTGAGATAGAGCTGGCTGAAAAGGCCCTCTTTTACATGCTCACTAGCGTCACCTAGCGGCAAAATACCAAACCAAACTGCTTGTCCTCAAACCAAACTGTCTGTCTTCTGGATGCCATTGAGTTTCTGAACAACTTTGCTGAAGACTTGAACTTTCTATCTTATCTAGATTGCGACATATAAAGCTGCTTGAAAATGCTCATTTTTATATGCCCACTAGCGTCATCTAGCGGCAGAATTGCGAACCAAACTGCTTGCCTATATGATGTCATCGACCTTCTGAACAACTTTGCTGAAGACGGTATGCAGATTATCAGGATTTTGAAAATCGATTAACTAGTTTTCAAGTAATGCTAAACTTTCCAAGGTTTGGCTGAGTTTTGCGATACTTTTTCAAGCGAGCGCATACTTATGTGGGGTGATGTATTAGTCTGCAAGCCGTAGCGCCATCGGATAGTTTCTCCGCCTTCGGAAATAAGATCAAGCTCAGCTTCTTCCAAACCTTTGGGGAGAATTTATTGTTCACATATGTCTTTATTTCAAATCAGAACATCTTGCCAGCCTCTGCAATGGCTACTTTCAATGTTCGGTTGGAATTCAGAACTTGGGGCCTTTACAAAGTTAAAGGATTCTGCAGTTTTCGCAAGTTCGTCATCGGCGACCGTATCACATAGCCTGTCCTCGTCTCCAGCGCTTTTAAGAAAGGAGGCCAAGCATTCGGGATATGACGCATTAATAGTCTCTCAATGATCCTCTCCAGCATCGCATCTTCTGTGGGAGTCATCAAACATCGTGTCTTAGCTATCATGATCCTGAGGCATTAGCCTAGGAGTTCGTATTGGCACCATAAAGCAAGCTTTATCTCGGTATTGAGCGCAACTTTGGCAGCTGTAATCGCTACTCGTCGTTAATCCGGCTCCTCATTATTACGTGCTCGATTCATCCGTCGCATTGCACGTAGACAAGTGCAGCTCAGGTTCGCTATAACCTCAGTCAGGTTGTCTTCCATTACTATTGTGGAGTTCCTGCCGCTACCTGCTGTTATTGTAGTCGATACTATAGCGAACCACCAGGTGGTCACTATCAGGTCACTATCTTGGCATCATCTACTCTCCAGTTCGATCTAATTGTTAGGTCAGGACTACAAAAAGTAACGTCGATCATTGATTCCGCTCCGTTTCGGTTAAAGGTATTTTTAGTACCGATATTAGCCAAATCGTCATTGAGCGTGGTCTGTGCTTCTTGCAGGATCTGACTCTGCTGGTTCATGAAACGGCTTTCCCATTCCACGTCCCAGGTATTGAAGTCACCCGCTGGTTCAGGTAACGCAGTTACATAGCTGCGTTACCTGCATACTGACTTTTCAGCTGAGATTCTCTTGAAGGTCGGACATTTAGGGTCTCCCATCAGGTGTTTGCTGTTTGCAGATTTCCTGGAACAAATCAAACAATATGGAGGGTATACCCTACAGAGGTCGCCCCTGTCAAGGCTTTTACAGTCCCGGTGAGTACCCTTTAGCAAGAACTTTTTTCGCCAGACACTTGTAGGAGATGCCCTTGTGCGTTGAACACTACGTATAACGGCTGCAAGATCTGTGAGCGAGCATCTCCTCCAAGACCTTTGAGTACTTAGACTAATCCGTCTTGATGACGAGGGTGTACTGGTGTGGACCCTGCACTCCTACCTTCTCTTGGCTTGGGGTTTCTAAGTTCCAGTTCGTCTCTTCACCCTTTTCTCCTTCTGCCTGTCCACTAGGGTCCAGGGGGTGTCTTCCCCCTGACACACCGTAACTTGTGGTGGCTGAGGACCTACACAAGGTCACAATACCCTAGTCTTTTAAACCCGGAACGGACTGACATTTACAGGACCATCCTTTTCAGCTTTTTGGGACATCTAACCGGAGTCCGATTTACAGGCATTACATACTACCCTTCTCCTTCGGGGTTAAAACCCTCCTAGACTTGTGAGCGCCACCTGGTAGCTCCTACCCTGACGGATGCCTTGCACGTCTCTGTGATGGCTTATGTAAGCCATCATGTTCGGTGTACCTTTCAAGCTACCCGCGAATGCGAAGATAGTCTGAGCTGAGTTCACCACTTTCATCTTGATGGGCTCTGCTGCTGTCAAATTGCCATAAGGGGCTGTCCATAAACCACGTGGTCATTTTTTCGGGACTTTTCAAACACCCCCCCCCCCCCACGTGGTCATTTGTCCATACAAAATTTTTTATTTGTCCATATCATTGGCCGAACACCCCCCCCATGACCACGTGGTTTATGGACAGCCCCTAAGTATATCATGGCCCTGCTTGAGTGCCATCATCAACTTAAGGCTCAGCAAACTCTGCTTGAGGTCCTTGGTGGTGTTTGAATTCGAGGACGCAGATCAATGATGGAATCAAGCTGTTGTGCTGCTACCTCCATGTTCAAAAGGCCATTCTTGTTTTTTTTTTATATATGGCCGTCGTCAACCACGTTACCGAATTCCACTATTGTTAACTGAGAGTTTCCTCTGCCAATGGTAATTTTGCATGTGTATATCGTGTGGCAGGCACGAAGCTACTCTGTACCTAATGAAGTAGAGGTTATTTCCTTTACCAAAAGTTACTGGACCAACTGGGGAACGAACTCGTCACCCAAGGTATGGAATGAACCCTTCCAGACGGTATTAAATAGGTGAAAATCAGTCTTTTCCCCAAATAATCTTTTGAGAAACTTTCATTCTCGACAAACTGCACAATAATTATGAGGCGTTGTTTGTGGCATCAACATCATAAGTCCGATAAGTAAGTCCGTCTTCAATTTTAGTAAAAAAAAACCTGTCCAAAAGTCTAATATCGCCATTTAACGGCCATTAATCATGCCTTTCCAAATGCACACAAATATGTGTTATTATCAATATTTATTTTATTATTCCCGACTTTGGTCGGCATTCCGCCTGGTCCCGAACCGATTTCCAGCCCGTCTGCTGATCCTAATGGGTGTTATAAACTTGCTCCGAACAAGCAGCACCAGAGGTAACAGCCAGAGTGCGCAGCGCACACTTTGCGATATGTGCCATAAATATGCTCCATTAACGTCTCAATCGAACACTGGGATCGGTGCATCGGAACATGAGGGGCTAATCCGAGTGAAGCTTTGGTTTTGGATTCGAAATGGGAAGGTCAGACAGCCTGCAAAAAATTTAGCCGGTGCGCGAGTACGCGATGAAGCTGTTTCTGATAGCACGTAGGAATATGTTGGCAGATTTGGATCTGATGTTTCTTGAGTTGCACTATCATTACGCGTGCCTTGCCGATCGAAGAGATCAACATGACTATCGGAACGTTAAGGCCTTTTCTTGCGTCATCACAAAATGGCTTCTTCAGAATCATCATCCAAATTCAACTTTACACAGTATTGTACTAATACACTTACGTAAGAAAATCGACGCTTACCTTTTCTCTAAAATTCTCCACTTCACGCAAAATATTTGGAAAAGAAATATAGAACACACTATTCCAATTAAAATTCTCTTTCGAACTATCTATGCCACAAAGAAATATTTTCACTCAAACTTGAAAATTATACAAATTTGTCTCAACCGCACCAAGAGTTCGATGGCAATGTTTACCACCCACCACAGTACAACGACGACGGTAGCAGCGCGACGCGACGGTGCCGTCTGACGCACAATCGTCGATCATTGAACGCAGTGATGTCGATCTTGCGGGCCAATTTATCAATAAAATCAATCAAAATCATTGAAATAGTCAATTCAAATTTATCGATTATACGTCGTAAAATCGAACACTATTCTTCGAATGATTATTGTTGTACTTTGAAGCACATATGATAGTAATAAAAGCAAATAATTTTTATTTGTGAAATCTCCTCCACACTGTCCGCCAACACTGCTGCTGCTTGTAAACATCAACAGCGGAAGAGCATACTAAAAGTATTCGATAATTTTTAGCTTATTACATATAAAATTCGGTGTTTTTCGTAATATTGAGACATGTTTCATTGTTATTTAGCAAACCAAAGAAGTCTACTGCTTGAATTGCTTTTAAATGATTAACAATCTTGAAATGTTTACATTGGCAGAAGCGAGACAAAGAGGTGCTATTTTTGTTTGTTTGTTTATAGAACAAATGTAAAAGGCAACACCACTACTGTTGCGCTCGATGATTGTTAGAAATAAGAATCGAAAAAGAAGAGCTGAACTAGGAGTGATACGGGGAGTCACCTTAACACAACTGACTGAGTATTTGGCGTTAGGAATGTTCTCGGTAAGGTAAGAAGTATACTATGGTATAGCGACATTTGCACCTATTTAGACTCGGAAGGTGGAAGTTACATTCCACCTGACACAGGTCCTTACAGGTCATGGTTGCTTCCGACAGTATCTACACCGTTTCGGGCATGCGGATTCTCCCGAATGCCCAGCGTGCAATGGTTTGGAGGAAACGGCGGAACACGTTTTGTTCGTGTGCCCGCGTTTTCGCACAATGCGTGACCGCATGCTTGCCACATGCGGGGAGGACAGAAACCCGGACAACTTGGTCCAGAGGATGTGTAGGGATGAGTTTGGCTGGAACGCCGTTTCAACGGCTATTACCCACATCGTCTGGGAGCTACAGAGGAGGTGGCGCGTGGACTCGGAGAATGGCTAGTTCAGATGCAGTACAAGAGGTGGTCCAGGGGTTCGGAGTCGGCTTCGTAGGTCATAACGGTGCCCTGCGGTCGAGATCGACCCTTACAGCGATTAAATGGCCGCGGAGAGGAAGTCCCGGTAGCGGTGCTGTCGTGGCGTCGGTCTACTGGGTTGGATCCGAGCCCGCGGTTGGAAAGGGGTCCCCGGCAAGGGTCGGGGTAGGTGAGATCCTGCTGTCTGCAACCTACGGGTGCTTCTGATTGGGCCTGAAGGGTAGTGATACCCTTCCTTACGGGCAGGTCAGATCGGGTTGCACGTGGGCATTAGTTCTGTTAGGGTGTCTGTTGAGCAGATTATCCCCCTATGGTTTAGAAGGAAAAAAAAAAAAAAACTCGACATTATCACAGACGAATTTCGCGAAGGACTTTGCAGCGGCTAGCGTATACAAGTTCGCATGAGTTCATGGCAGGGTGGTCTACTGCTAAACAGTCAACCAATATTAGTTTGATTAGTGTGAAATGTAGCTGGAAAATGATAAATCATCACAGAAGTCGAAACATGAATGAGAAAACCCAATACTCCTTAGCACTTAAGTTCTCAAAATTCAATAATATTTTAATTTGGAACTGAGTCCAGTCTACAAACATGGATCTCTTTACTGATTTTATTGTTGAAATTTCATGGATACTTACCATTCATTGGCACTCCATGACATTTAGATGATGTCGTTGATACTACAACGGACTTCATCGTGGAAGATTTCGAACAATCTTGTCTTCTACGGTCTGTGAAGACCACAAGAGGAACCCCTTGGTGGAACTCTGCTCTGGAATAGTTCAGGAAACAATGTAGCAAGAGTTTGAACAGACGACTTTCGCTCGGATCGGAGGTTTCAGGTTTGCTCGCAAAGCCCAGAAAATGCTTCGATATGTTGAACGATCGGGCTAGAAAAAGCCTTTGTACAAATGTTTCCAGTTTGAGTGAAGTCGGTTGAACAAAATCATTGCGAAATATAAGGATTTCCGAGTGAACGGGCTGCAAAACGGTGAGTCGATAAGGAGAGCGTTCTACATAGCCCTCACAACTTCCTACCTCGTGCTTCCACGGGTCAAGCGGTGACAACGACCGCCAGCTAAAAGTTGTGTGCTTAGCTGGTAGTGCAGCCTGGACACTGATGCCCTTCTGATTTCAGCTAGATTGAGGAGGTACGACCCGAGCGTCTGTTCACCAAGGAGGTGCGGCTCAAACAGCGTCTGTTCTGGCATCCAGCGGCTGAGTAAGAAATGCTGCACCACGCCCAGCTAGATCCAAGGTCTCGCCCTTCGGCGAGACAGGAGTGTTGGCGTAGGCCCAATAATCCACCCGTAAAAATCCCCATTGCGAATAACATCGGAGAAAATACGACACGCGGCGAAATAAGGACTATGATTGGAAACTTGGAACATGGAATTGCAAGTCACTAGGTTTCGCAGGATGTGACAGCATAATTTACGACGAACTACATCCCCGCAACTTCGACATCGTGGCGTTGGAGGAACTTTGTTGGACTGGACAGAAAGTGTGGAAAAGCGGGCATCGAGCGGCTACCTTCTACCAAAGCTGTGGCACCACCAATGAACTGGGAACAGGATTTATAGTGTTGGGCAAGATGCGACAACGTGTGATCGGGTGGCAGTCGATCAACGCAAGGATGTGCATGTTGAGAGTTAAGGGCCGTTTCTTCAACTTCGCCGCATGACGTGAAAATCGTTGTCGGCGACATGAACGCGCAGGTAGGAAGGGAGGAAATGTACAGACCGGTAATCGGGCGAAACAGTCTGCACGCCGTATCAAATGATAACGGCCAGCGATGCGTAAACTTTGCAGCCTCCCGTGGTATGGTAGTCCGAAGCACCTTCTTCCCCCGCAAAGATATCCACAAAGCCACCTGGAGATCACCCGACCATCAAACAGAAAACCAAATCGACCACGTTCTAATCGACGGAAAATTCTTCTCGGACATAACCAATGTCCGCACATACCGCAGTGAGAATATAGATTCGGATTATTACTTAGTAGCTGTATGCATTCGCTCAAAACTTTCGACAGTTATCACCACGCGTCGAAGTCGAACGCCGCGACTCAACATCGAGCAGCTGCGTAACGTAGAAATGGCTCAAGACTACGCGCAGCAGTTAGCAGTGGCCCTACCAACAACGGAAGAGCAGCTTGGCGCAGCTACACTTGAAGATGGCTGGATGGACCTCCGATCCAGCATAGATAGAACCTCGGCTATAGCACTAGGCTTCGCGACTCCGAATCACAGAAACGACTGGTACGACGGTAAATGTGAACAGTTGAAAAACGAGAAGAATGTAGCATGGGCGAGAATGCTGCAACACCGTACGAGAGCGAATGAGGCACGTTACAAACAGGCGCGGAACAGGCAGAACTCAGTCTTCCGGATGAAGAAGCGCCAGCAGGAAGAACGAGATCGCGAAGCGATGGAAGAGCTGTACCGCGCTAAGGACACACGAAAGTTCTACGAGAAGCTGAACCGCTCGCGCAGAGGCTTCGTGCCACAAGCCGACATGTACCGAGATAATTACGGGAATATTCTCACGAGCGAGCGTGAGGTGGTCGACAGGTGGCGGCAGCATTACGATGAGCACCTCAATGGCGACGATGCAGGTACCGAAGGTGGCGTGGTAACAGATTTAGGAGTATGTGCTCAGGACGAAAGACTTCCGGCCCCTGACCTCCAAGAGATTGAGGAGGAGGTTGGCCGGTTGATAAACAACAAAGCCGCTGGGGCAGAGCAACTACCAAGCGAGCTTCTAAAATACGGTGGAGAAGCACTGGTGAGAGCACTACACTGGGTCATTACCAAGATTTGGGAGGAGGAAGTATTACCGGAGGAATGGATGGAAGGTATCGTGTGTCCCATCTACAAAAAGGGCGACAAGTTGGATTGCGGGAGCTATCGCGCGATCACACTACTGAGCGTTGCCTACAAGGTACTCTCCCAAATTTTATGCCGTCGTCTATCACCGATTGCAAGTGAGTTCGTGGGGCAATAAATATCAGGCTGGATTTATGGGTGAACGCGCTACAACGGACCAGACGTTCGCCATCCGCTAGGTGTTGCAGAAATGCCGCGAATACAACGTGCCCACACATTACTTGTTCATCGATTTCAAATCGGCGTATGATACAATCGATCGAGAACAGCTATGGCAGATTATGCACGAATACGGATTCCCGGATAAACTGATACGGTTGATCAAGGCGACGATGGATCGAGTGATGTGCGTAGTTCGAGTATCAGGGACACTCTCGAGTCCCTTCGAATCTCGCAGAGGGTTACGGCAAGGTGATGGTCTTTCGTGCTTGCTGGAGGAGAGGAGGATTAACACGAGTGGTACGATTTTCACGAAGTCCGTTCAGCTGCATGGTTTCGCTGATGATATTGATATTATTGCTCGTAAATTTGAGACGATGGCGGAACCGTACATCCGACTAAAGAGTGAAGCCAGGAGAATCGGATTAGTCATTAATGTGTCGAAGACAAAGTACATGATGGCAAAGGGCTCCAGGGAGGAATTTCCGTGCCCGCCACCCCGAATTTATATCGACGGTGATGAAATCGAGGCGGTTGAAGAATTCGTGTACTTGGGCTCAATGGTGACCGCCGACAACGACACCAGCAGAGAAATTCAGAGGCGCATTGTGGCAGGAAATCGTGCTTACTTTAGACTCCGCAAAACTCTACAATCGAATAAAGTTCGCCGTAACACGAAGTTAACTATCTACAACACGCTGACTAGACCGGTCGTCCTCTATGGGCACAAAACATGGACCCTACGTGCAGGGGACCAACGCACCCTTGGAGTTTTCGAACGGAAGGTGTTGCGTACCAACTACGGCGGAGTGCAGATGGAAGACGGGACTTGGAGAAGGCGACCTGCATCAGCTGTTAAGAGAACCAACCATCGTCCATACTGCGAAAATCGGGAGGTTACGGTGGGCGGGTCACGTCATCAGGATGTCGGATAGCAACCCGACTAAAATGGTTCTCGAGAGTCATCCGACCGGTACAACAAGACGTGGAGCGCAGCGAGCTAGGTGGGTCGACCAAGTGGAGGGCGATTTGCGGACCCTACCCGAGCAGGAACAAATAACTGACACATAGCTGCAGCATACCAAAATCAGGTATCATACCAAGGCGAGGTATTGGTCGGTTACCCAGGTATTGAAAATAACTTATTTTGGTATTTTCTAGGTATTTATAAAAATACCTCGACGAGTTATTGGTTTGGTGTTGAGGACTGCTTGAGGTATTATTCAATTATGGAAAAATCGCTATTTGTATGGAAAAATCGCCAATTATTATTTAGGTATTGCCATACCTGACGTCATTATTCACGCGTTATGCACAGAATACACACAAGTTATTATTTTAGGTATTTTACCTCTTATGCAGGGCTACTTAATACCTCATTCAGGTTGTAGGTATTCGGTTTTCCATACCTGAATTAGTTATTCTTCAGCTATTTTCTCCTGCTCGGGTACGCAGAGTGCGGAACTGGAGGCAAACAGCCATGGACCGAGTGTAAGACTCAGAGTGGAGACGGCTACTATGTACAGCAGAGGCCACCCCGGCCTTAGCCTGATTGGTAAGGTAAGTAAGAGTTTTTGTGAGGTGTGAATTGAAGGTTGTTTCAACGAGTGAATCTGGCGAAGTAAAAATTGAGCGGTAATGGAGAACAATTCGGCTAGTTGTTGCTGTGATGCGGTTGCCTTCGTCGTACACAAAACGAGAAAAAATGTCAACTCGTAAGTGGAGCGAAATTGAAACGTGAAATTTAGTGTGATTATCGAATTCCTAGTGCTAATTGGAACCAGCATGTGGTTATCGATAGTCTACATCTTTTTGCTTCCATCTAATAAGGCATTGACAAAGGTCAAGCGGAATAGGGTCTGGGACCATTTGGGCAGGGGCACCTATTTTGGGCACTTGCTGCTATAACTCAGTCAATTTTGAACCGATTGACTTGATTTTTGAAACACGATCAGGAAGGCGCAGTATCTAGCTATGTTCAAAAATTCAAGCCAATCGGTTTGAAATTGACTGAGTTATAGCAGCAAGTGCCCAAAATAGGTGCTCCTGCCCAAATGGTCCCAGACCCTATCTGCAATTGTTGTCTATTTTCCGTCTGATGTGACAGAAATCAGCGTCATATTCGCGAAATTTTTACCCTGCCATCTAGGAAACAGAAAGCTGTAGTTTCTAAGAAAAAAAGAAATCATTGTTCATGGTAGTTTGTAGAACAGATAAAGTTTGACCAACTGTCAAGGAGACGCACATTGCCACCTCAACCCTAGAATCATTAGAAATGAAAAATGGATCATCCAAGAACTGCATCGCGTCAATAAGAGGCGTATTTCGCGCCTCTCGTCCTAACGATGCGCGAACTTGAACTGCAGAAGGAGGCCCGAAGGAGGTAAAAATTTACACATTAGGTACCTGTCTGCTCTGCCTGGCACTGAATTGCAAACAGCTTTGGTTTGTTGCGATTATGCACATGGCCCAGAAACCGCGTGAACGAGGTGCAAAATATGCACGTGCCCTACGGGTATCCGATCGTCCTCGTCATCGTCGTCGTCGGATCCACAAGAATTATAACTCAAAACGGCTAACGATGTGTGAACACTGCGCTGACTAAGGCGGTCTCGCGCCTTCTCCGTGTTCTCCAATTCTAAGACCTCGCGGGTCCTAAAACAGCGCGATACGGCGACGATGATGCGTGGTACGTGCGCGGTTTGTTCTAAGTCTGTAATTTATCGAGGCTCATAAGTATGCAAATTGAACCATAAAAGTGTGTTCATGTAGGGTACAATTTTATGCTCGGGTATGGGCGCACGCGCGACTTCTTGGAATTTCGGCTCGACATGACACCACGTTTGATATCTATATTTTTGGCCATCATCAGATTTTGATTATAGGAAAGATGTCTATATCAGGTCCGTTTTTCGACAAACTTTTATTTTTTAAATAACAACCCGCGGTTTACGACCTAGCGACATGGTTCACGGAAATCAATTTAACTCAAATCGGCTTCTAGTTTTGACGTGTGGCAGGTTCAATATCGGTCACAAATTAATAAAACTAGCTAAATTATGCCGATAAAAGTTTTTTCGCTGACTAGCGCCAACACGGGAACCGGCAGCAATTTCAAATTGTCACACAGCCGGCGCGCGAGTATTTTACGAGTTCCAATTAGTGCGGATGGTGGGGCCGCGTCGTAAACTGACTCACTCAATAAACGTACTGAATTGGCGAAAAATAAGCTCGTAAATCTTGCGATTGATTTGTTTCGTCAGTGACTGACGAGATTTTTTTCATCGATTCGTTCGATTGTCTTTGAACTTCACAACAATCACTGAACTTGAGAAACATATGAGGGAAATAAATTAGAATTTTCCCATCTGATGCCGTGTATGGCTCACGATTTGATGGGTCTTGTCCTAACCTTGAAACCATCAACCCACGAAAAGTAACCATAGCACTGCCTAAAAATGCTCTGTTCATTCATCGATTTCTTCGGTGGTGGTGTTGGCGGCTCGCCTGACTTAGATCTCGGCTGATATATTGAATGGCGCGTTGATTTATGCGTGTATCAGGTGAAGTGTTGTCTAGACGTCGTTTATATTCCGTGGAGCCCTGGGTGCCCGCGGAATGGTTCCCTCTTTTGTGGGTTATGCTAATGTGGTGTTCCGGATAAGGAAATGAGTTCGCCGGAGTTGTATAATTAAATTGTTTCGAAGATACCTTGGAACGCATTGTCTACGATGGCTTACGGTATGGAAAAAAAACAGACAATGGTGGAAATTTTGATTTTTTTTTTAAATATGCAGAACAAGATTGCTTGAATACGTTAGGTTGTAACCATCAAGTGTTACAATTGCTCTCGCGAATTAGTTTGACAATTTTCACCACCATGCCCTGTTTCCAAAGAGAGGTTGAGAAATTGAGAACCCTATTGGGCACTGCAGCGTACGGATGCGTTTGGTAGCGGTGCTTAACGATAGGCATATGGCGGTCTAGCGAACTACCAATCGGCCAAGATGCAGGGTGCACTGGCGACGCTGCAGATGGAACTGGTGAAAATTGGAATGCCGTGGATGGAGCGATAGGGGTTCGAGCAAGGAACAATGTCTCGTAAGTTGTGACCGTGATCGTAAACAGTTCGGTTCTTTAATCCAAAAAGATTCTCCAAAAGTTTGTTTCCAGCCAAGTTCAAAGGCGATTTGGGACGGTCCAACTGGCCTTAGAGGATCACCACTAACGCCATTGGTGAATGGTTAACCGCCAAGGATCGGTCAGAGCCAACCGGTCTCGCCAACCGGTCACGGCTAACCGTAAAAAAGAAGGCCGGTTCTCGCTGCGGATCTCCCCCGGAAGATTTGACGATCCGACACACCATCGCTAACCGCCTAAGACGATGAGATCTGTAGACCGGGACGAACTACCACAAACCACCGACGCCACAGCGACAAAGGTCGCTGGCAAGCCTCGTGACGAACCTCGCCGAAACCACCTGTGTAGTTCCGCCTCCACCAACCGCCTTTGATGCTCGCAGTATCCAAGCAACAAGCCTAAGCCATCCACGATTTAGCAGTTCATCTAGTGAGAAATTAAAGCGTTTTTAAACTAACATTCAATCTTTAGTGATTCGCAAGGTCCGAAAACCGCCACATAACCTCAAACGACCCTGGGGCTCGAGGATCAAAAGAGGTCTTATGTACGTAGGCTGCCGAGGCTCTAGATCAGCGGCCTCAGGCTTAGGACGCTTCCCTCTCTGGGTGCCTCGAGGGCTGAGAGGACGTACCAGAAACGATAACAAAGTAAAGAGCAAATGGAATTCGTTAAATCTAGTACCGAGTTACAGTTTTCAAGAGCACTAATTAAAAAAAAAAAAACGGTTTGTGCTGAAAAAAAAAATCGATTGGCAGAGCTATGGCATAGTTCCGGTTGTTCTTCTATGGGTAGATGTTTCACGAGGAATGCCCTCTGCATTTTTCTTCTCAAATTTTCTTGGAACTTTTTTTTCCATTTTTGTATTTAAGAATTTCAATATAACATTTTCAGAAGTTTCCAATATTTCCAATATGTAGAAATTATATCAGGATCTAAAAGAGTATCATTTTATTTTAAAATACTGATATATTAACTACTGCAAAACGTGATGAAGGCCGAATTGATATGATACTAAATAAGCATGACATTTCAATCAAAAATGTCATTAGAATGTTGATTTATCTAAAATTTTAAACCATTAGGGCGGCTCAAGCTTGTATGGAAAAATCACATGTCAAAAAGTTCGATGGGCCCTCTTCTTATTTCGTTCTTTATGAGGCCACGATGCTCTGGTCAAATTTTCAGCTCAATCCGTTAAAATTTGGGCGGTGCTAAACTCGTTTGAAGTTTGTGTTGTGGTTTATATGGGAAAACATCGTTTTTTGCATTTTTCTCATGAGGGGCACTTTGTTTACTTAAACCACGTAAACATTCACTCATTTAACCAATCAGGCATTGTTCAAACCAAAGTGGAGAAATTTTTCAGCAATATTTTCTGCAAGCGCGATACAGGCTTTACAGTCGGAAGTAATCTGAATAATATCAGCCTCATATGAAACTTGTATTCAGCTATAATAAACCTGCTGCGAAAACAAAACAAATTGAAGTGCGAGGTGCAATTATAGTCATTTAACGCATCTCAACGCATTTACATCACACAAGCTCTTCAAAAAAATTCTCAACTTGGGATTTGAACTCGTGATCTCCCAACCACCCGTCGCATGCCTAGCCGACTACGCCATCCTGGAATTAGAGTAACAGTACAGTTAGAGTAACATCTTCACAATGCTGTGAAAGACCAATATTCAGATTTATGGAAGGTTGCAAATATTTATTAAAAAAAGGTTGTGAAGATGACTACAACTTTGAAATTGCAACACAAATTAGCAAATGTTTCGAAAATTTTGCATCGTTGTGCAACAAACATAAATACATAATTAGGAACGTTTCAGTACTGCTCTATTATAATCACTTTGACCTGTTGTTCAACCGCAAAGTGATAATCGAACAAATAAATCATAATTCCGTTTGTATAGCTTACTGTTAAACCATTATTGGACGTTCCCACAATAGCTGTAGTATTAAACATCAAAAGCATTTGTTCAACTTATGTAGACCACAATAATCAGCTATCGAAAACTGTGGAACATAAGCTTTTTAACGCGTAGAAAAAGTTCTTCTTCAGCTTATATTAAAGCTAGTAAGGGCAAATCGAACAAACAAAAATTGCTGACGTTTGTTAAGGTGAATATATAACAAAGACACACCTTGAATTTTTACGAGCACAAATCCGAGAAATCAAAAGACGGATTGCGCTGAAAAGTTGATCGATTGGTGACCCGCTGGTGGTGACCAATCGATCAACTTTCCAGCGCAAACCAACCCTCGGTTCTTCAGATTTGTGCTTTTAAAAATTCTAAGTGTGGCTTCGTTATATATTCACCTTAAGCTTATAATTAAGTTGCTGTTCACATACGTGCCAAATGTTGCATTTTGGCTTATTTACAATGTAAATAGCATCGTTTCAGCTTATTATTCAGCATTTGGTTTTGTTCAGCTGCGAATGTTATGCTTATTAATGACTTTGAATTGTTCCTTGGGTAGACATTCAATGAGATTTTATTGCTATTGTTATTCCTTTACATGTTAAATGTTAAGCACCACCACATGGTCTATGGTAATATCTTTTCTCAGAAGCTTTGGATGGCTTTGTGGTCTTCGGCCAAGTTTTTAAGCACATGTAAGCACGGTGCTTCATTTACCGTTATTATCAAAAAAAATATACCGTCAAAACCTGAAACGCCATTCTCTTTCTCATCATTCCTACACCTCTGGACAAATTAAAAAAAAATCGTTAGACGAAATTTCGAGTTACGCCCTTTTAAAGGGCCTAACCCCTAAAAAATCAGGGTTTCTATAGAAAAACATCATATTTCATAACAGAAGCATGTTTCTGCCATCAAAATTTGAAACGCCATTCTCTTTGTTTATCATTTCTACACCTCTGGACAAATTTTGAAAATAATCGTTAGTCCAATTTTTTGATCTACGCCCTCTTAAAGGGCCTTACCCCTAAAAAAATAGGGGTTTCTATAGAATACCATCATATTTCATAACAGAAGCATGCTTTTGCCATCAAAACCTGAAACACCATGCTCCTTCTTTATCTTTCCTACACTTCTGAACAAATTTTTAAAATAATCGTTAGACGAAATTCTGAGTTACGCCCTTTTAAAAGGCCTAACCCCTAAAAATCAGGGTTTCTATAGAAAATCATCATACAGTCAGGTCTTTTTTTACGCGGTTTTCATTTACGCGGCCGCGTAAATGAAAACTCCATACAAAAAAATTTCATCGTCTTATTTTTGCATGATTCGTCGAGAAATGGTGAGACTTTTTTACGCGGTTTTTGGAATTTTGAACTGAGTTTTTTTTACGCGGTACGTATCCCCCGCGTAAAAAAAAAACCTGACTGTATTTCATAACAAAAGCATGCCTTGAAGTCCCAAATAATAAAACGTATCATTAATAATGCTACAATTTGATACTATGCGCTAATATTGGCTATTTGTATTGATGTTTGTATACAAATTGGCCATTACGCTAATATAAGGGAAGTATTTTCAAACATGTAGGAAGCAATCATGTTTGTATCAATTGCCATTCATAGCGTGGGACGTAATTTTTTTGTATTGCTTTTTTATAGACAAAACAAGCGATGACATGTGCCTATTTCATTCGTTAGATTTATTGGTGAATGCTGTTTTCAATAAATAAACATACAAAACTAAGGATTGAGATGATCAATTGTAATGATAGTTCTATATTTAACTGCAAAACTACGTTACCGAAGAATAAACGTGATTAAATGAAACTAAGTTTTTATAATAATTCTACTATAAGTACTTATGACCTTCAAATGGGCGTAACTGGAGAATTTGACCAACATTATTTTTGAAATTCAGTTTATGGACTTTATTAATGATACTTTTCATTATTTTGGACTTTGAAGCATGCTTCTGTTATGAAATATGATGGTATTCTATAGAAACCCCTATTTTTTTTAGGGGTAAGGCCCTTTAAAAGGGCGTAACTCAAAATTTCGTCTAACGATTATTTAAAAAATTTATCCAGAGGTGTAGGAATGATAAAGAAAGAGAATGGCGTTTCAAATTTTGTTGGCAGTAGCATGCTTCTGTTATGAAATATGATGTTTTTCTATAGAAACCCTCATTTTTTAGGGGTTAGGCCAGTGACGACAATTGTCAAAATACGGTCGTCTGCACCGACGCCCAGCGGCGCCAGCGTCGTTGATTTGTTTTTGTTTTGATAGTCGTCTTGACAACCCGAGCGGCATTCTCAGAAGTGTATGCTTCCGAAATTCTTTTGACCGCTGTCTGCCGAACTTCAATCACCTACTGATACTCAAATTCAGTATTTTCAATTTCAACTTATTATTTTTAATTAAGCACGATGCAGAAGCAAAAAATGCAGTTGTTTTGCATCACTCACCAAAAGTAACTATAATGCATTGAATTAAGGTAACATATCGGTATTTGTGTGCCTAAACCATAATAAATCAATTTCAATTCATATTCGAATTCATCGAGCTGAAGTTCAGCTGAACTGTACTTCAATTACAGTGGATGACACCACAAGACGCCGCTTTCATTGTCTCGTCTCTCTTTGTCATGTTCATTCTCGGCCTCGTGTCTATGGGTAACTGTGTTTGTTTATTTGTGCTCGTTTTCACACAAATTGAACATCATTGTGCTGAATTTTTTCGACACTGGGTTAGGCCCTTTAAAAGGGCGTAACTCAAAATTTCGTCTAACGATTTTTTAAAAAAATTGTCCAGAGGTGTAGGAATGATGAAGAAAGAGAATGGCGTTTCAGGTTTTGATGGTACATTTTTTTGATAATAACGGTAAATGAAGCACCGTGGTAAGGCTTGTGGTTCTATATAAACGGTTATGTGATTTAAGAAAAAAATATAGGTCTCGCGTAATATTGGAAAAAGGTAGGTAGTAATGTATGTAAGTTTCAGACGAATATTAAATACCAGGAAAAGGAAAAAGCAATATTATAAAACTAAAAAACGAAGCAGTTGAAATTGGAGAGAACAAACTAATATTTGTTCCTTTGAAGTATTTATCCCTGAGTACAAGACAGTTCGCATTAACGAAATGTATAAACTTGCATACATTATTATATACATGTACGAAACTAGGAAAAAAACAACCTATGGAAAACTGTGGCAATTATTATTGTATAACTAGTAAAACTCAGCAAATGAAAGAATCATAATTTCAGATGCATAAGATATGAAATGCTCCAAATAGACGAATTTTAGGAAATAAAAGACATCTTCTATTGATCAGTGAATAGCAACTTAGAATACTAATTTGTACGTTCAAACCGAAGACCATAATCCCCGTAGATTTTCAAATCACGTTGTGATATTTTGAATTGAATTTGACATAAGATTTTATTATTGAAGAATGGGAGAGAATGTAGGATCGCAGTATGCCAACCAAATCTAGGAAGCCTTGAAGAACTGTAATAATTAATGACAGATAATAAAATGCTCATTCTGGGTTCAAACCATCAAACAATCACGACTGGTTTTCATTCCTACATTTTGTAACGGCCTAATAAAATTTTAAATCAACTATCTCGATTAAGGTCCCGGTCTGTTCAGGAACTTTTTGTAAAGGAAATTTCCTTGACTTCCTTAGACATAGAGTATCTTTGTGCTTTCCACACGATATAAACTTGCAAAGTGGTCATTGGCAAAGAAAGCTCTCAGTTTTTTAATAACTGCCCAAGCAACAAAATTAATATTATAATGAACTTGAAGTATTCTTCAATTCTTCATTAAGCTCAACAGTTCTTGTTGTGATTATGGTTTTATGCACCAAATCCAAAATATTCTTGGAGATTTCTTTAAAACCAAATATTATTGAAGATTAGTTGTGGTCAGCTGAAACTACGATAAGACTAACTCGAATATGCTATGCTTTGATAAAGTTATAGGGAAAACAAATTAAACCAAATGGAATAAAGATTGTAACTTGGGTGTGGAAGTGCTTAAAAAAATACATAGCTGAGAAGCAGGCTTAATTCCAGTGGAGACGTTACGCCAAGCAGAAAAAGAACATGTGTGAAAAAGGCGCGTTTTGATGGGATTCGAACCCACGACTCCATATCCTCTACGTCTACACCGACGCTTTAGCCAACTAAGCCTCAGAACAGTTCGTAAATTCTGCGGAATACATATAGAGCCAAACTGGATACAAGCCATCACCACAAACACTCCCAAGAACAAGGTCGTCAATGCATGGTGCAAGAGTGTTGGATTAGAAAGATTTTATGTGCAAAAGATGTAAACAAGAGATTGTACAGTACAGGGTTTGGCTAGGATAAAGTGATCTGGCGAGTGAAAGATATCTTCGAGATTAGGTAGTGTAGAATTAGCTTAAGTTAACCCTCTAATACTCAACCCCGCCTTTAGACGGGGTATAGTTTGAGAATTTTTGTAATTTTTGCTTCGGGGAAAATCTATTTTTTTATATTTTTGGCTGATATTTAGGACTGTTTTGTATATCTCAAAATGGTTTTTGGTGTATTTTAAAGCATATTTACATTTTAAAAAAATAATTGATAAATTGATGTTTTAGTCACCTTTTAGAAGTAATTGTTTATTTTGTACTGAATCGCTACATTTAACATATTTTGAATTTTTCCCAAATCATTCTATCCTAGTTTAATAGCTTAAGGAAATCGAATACACTCTAAAATTATTTTCCTTAAAATTACACGGAAAATAAAATTTCCTGTGAAAAAAATTTAAATAAAAATATTTCAACAATAATCATAAAATCTCAAAATGTTTTCATCTAAAAAAATCCGTACTCCAAATAGGCTTCCAGGAAAAATATAAAAGTGTGGGGATGTTCAAAAATAAAAATTAGAAAAATCAAAAACTGAAATTCACGAAATCGAGAATTAAAAAGAATCATCTTCCAAAACTTGTTTAAATCGATTTTAGATGACGAAAAATGATATTTAGATCAAAATCAAAAATTTGGGTATTAGAGGGTTAAAATATACACAAATTTATACAAAAATCTTCGAGATTGAAGGGACGTTGCAGAAAGCTTTTTTCATGCTTTCAAATACAAATATATGCTGCAGTTGAGAACTGCAGGAGTATGTCACTGAGCAGGATATTAAAGTATAAATATATTTTTTTCAGGGTTTCTTACTTTGCATACATTGAAAAAATACTGTACATTTTGAAGCATACCTGAAAATAGATAAAAAATGGATCAGCATTAGTGGCTTAAGTCAAATAATATAAGTAAGTTTATTGAGTTTGAGTTTCTTTAGTTTGCTTGCGAGCATAACAGATCGCCAATAGATGTATGGTCTTCAAAGATTCCCACGCATCACAGAGTAGAAAGACACATTGCTCTAGCGAAAACCATCCTTCACCAAAAATTATAATATTCTAAGAATCGTTTGCAGCGACGGTGAGAATCACCAATTTTGGAACCGTATGGAAACCGTAGAAATCAGAACAAATCGCTCATCTGCTCAGGTGATATATCATTTTTAATTGGTATGTTATTGAGAATATAAAGCGTTGGCCAAAAAGGAAACCCTTATACAAAGTATCTCCGTCTACGCATTCTTCAGCCACCGTTCGGAAAGGATTAAAAATCGCTTCATTCCGATGATCGATTGCTTGACCCATGTGCTATGCATTTTTCTCCGTTCTAAACCTTCCCATCCGAGCCTCATTTGCCTTTCGAGAAACGCACGACCTTAACCGAAGCAAAGTCGCATTTATTGCCTTACCTGAAATCTAACGAACCGTGAATGGCATAAATCTCCAAGTCGAAAAATGTCGTCTAAACAAACCATCAGAGCTTACATACCAGTTATGGTCGCTCCTTTTTATCTGACAAGCCGTGAAGGTGGCCTTCTTTCCAAGGAGGGCCTCGATCTGTGTGTGAAACGTGTCCCGATCGCACTGAGAAAGTTATTAAATTATGTTAATGGTTTTCTAAAAATCACGAAAACCTAATAAAAGTCTAGTTTCTAGTGTGTGCGAACAGGCGAAAGGCCATTCGTTGCAGACGAATGGAAGTGATATTTGAAGAAAAGTGACATGCACACGCTGAGAGCCCATTAAGGTGACTTGGTGCATCACAGAATTTTCATAGGAATCATTGACTTTTTAATTTTCAATGATTGTTTGCCTCGCGTTTTTGAAGTGATAAAAAACGGGCAATTTTGCAGTCACGCAGTAGAAAAAGTATCATCACACTCACCACGAGTGAGCATATGGGATGATACATTTTCATTCGAATTTGCGCTTTGATAACTGAGTTTTATTACTTTGAAATTACGAGCGAGATTTCAATGATGCTGATGACGCACTACGCGTCGTTAAAGAGGAAAAAGGATTGCGGTAGGCTGGAACACGAAGATGATGCACGCATTGGGTTGCATCACGGGGTGCTGAATTGTCCTCAAGACGTGTGCGCTCCATATATCAAGTGCTTGATATGTATGTAGCAGCAGTTAGGGGTTGTAAGAAAAACAGATCCCTGTTTCTTGTAGTCCCCTAGAAAAGGAAGATGCGTGGCATTAGTGCGTTTATTTTAGAAGTGTCAATATGGGCACTTGCAGATATTTATGATACGCTGGTTTTCAGTGATCCCTACGCAGTACACAAAGGGATGGGTATTCGTATTGACATTCCTTTTAAAACAGTCTTTCCTACAGAGTAACATTGATCAATGCTATTTGTCCCTATTTAGCTTTAGCGAATGAAGATTGAACAAATCACTAATATGAAAACTGTTACCTGGCTACAGTGCAACACTTTTCCAGGAATATGATTATGATTTTCAGCTTTGAGTTTAAAAGAAACAATCTTTGATATAAAAGTTTCAACTTTCGAATGGTATAATGGTTGTGAACATTGTGAAAGAATAGATTTTCTTTAGAAATTCAACCTTTGTTGTCGAAGTTTATATAGTCGATCCCACTTTCTATGAACGAAAATAGTAACTTTAGTCAAGTAGAGGTGAATGACAATCCAAAAACAAAAGAATTCCAAAGTTCACCATCATATTCAATTTTACCATTTTTCAGTTGTTCATCAATAACTTGACGTTGCTTATTAACAACGAAATTTACTCTCATAACAGAATATGTAATTTATATACGAACGAAAGAAAAAGCACTCTAGTTTTTTTTTTCCAATAGGGTGAAAAAGAGAGTGAGAGTGGGGTAAAACGGGCCCGATACACTGATTTCCAGCACTGATTACACCATCCTTATCTGAAGCTGTAGATGCGTGGTAACAGATTTAGGAGTACGTGCGCAGGACGAAACACTTCCAGCCCATAACCTCCAAGAGATTGAGGAGGAGGTTGGCCGGTTGAAAAAAAAAACAATCCGCTGGAGCAGATCAACTACCAAGCGAGCTTCTAAAATACGGCGGAGAAGCACTGATGAGAGCACACCATTAGGTCATTACCAAGATTTGGGAGGAGGAAGTATTGCCGAAGGAATGGATGGATGGTATCGTGTGTCCCATCTACAAAAAGGGCGACAAGTTGGATTGCGGGAACTACCGCGCGATCACACTACTGAGCGCTGCCTACAAGATACTCTCTCAAATTTCAGGCTGGATTCATGGGTGAACGCGCTACAACGGACCAGATGTTCGCCATCCGCCAGGTGTTGCAGAAATGCCGCGAATACAACGTGCCCACACATCACTTGTTCGGCGTATGATACAATCAATCGAGACCACCCAAGTAACAATGAATGCTGAACAGTGATAGTATAAGCTTAACAATAGCTGGTTAATGGTGTCAATGTCAATGGCTAAACACAATGACAGCTGAATATTGGTCTGAAGTATGGCTTATTCAACCTCTGTAATCAGCAATACATATATGGCTGAATATCAAGTTGAATAGAATATTAGGTTTGCTTCGGCAAACCTGAGCGTCTGTTCTCCAGGAGGAGCGGCACACAATAGCGTCTGATTCCCATGTTAGGGGTGGCTGATCAACGCCCGAGTGCCAGGGAAGGACTCGAAGCTCAACTGTGCACTATGATCCACCGGAAAGTAGGGGGTTGGTGTCAGGCCCTACGAACCAGCCGTAAAAAAACAATTGTAACGGAAAATCAGCAACAGAATAATACGAACCGAGACCAACGGCAACAACCCCAGCGAACAAAAAGGACTTGCGATTGGAAACTCGGTACGTGGAACTGCCGATCTGGGAGCACCCGCCTACTTGCCGATCTACGAAGGGCCGTAGGTTCAGGCATCGTAGCGCTGCAGGAGCTGGAAACAGCTTTCATCGTGATGGGTGATATGCAGAGGCGTGTGATCGGTTGGTGGCCGATCGACGAAAGATTGTACAGGTTGAGGATCAAGGGCTGATTCAACTTCAGCATAATAAACGTGCACACTCCCACACTCCGGAAGCACTGATGATGACAAGGACGCATTTTACGCGCAGCTCGAACGCGAGTACGACCGCAGCCCAAGCCACGACATCAAGATTATCATAGGAGATTTAAACGCCCAGGTAGGTCAGGAGGAGGAATTCAGACCGATGATTGGAAAGTTCAGCGCCCACCAGCAGACGAACGAAAACGGCTTACGACTCATTGATTTCGCCGCCTCCAAAATCATGGCCATACGTAGTACCTTTTTCCAACACAGTCTCCCTTATCGATACACCTGGAGATCACCACAGCAGACGGAATCTCAAATCGGCCACGTTCTGATTGATGGATGAGACTTCTCCGACATTATCGACGTCAGGACCTATCGTGGCACCAACATCGGCTCTGACCACTATCTGATGATGAACAAACTGCGCCCAAAACTCTCCGTCATCAACAATGTACAGTACCGGCGGCCGCCCCGGTACGATCTAGAGTGACTGAAGCAACCGGATGTCGCTACCGCATACGCGCAGATGAGATCCCTCTAGAGGATTGCTGGAGTACAGTAAAAGCAGCCATTAACGACGCAACCGAGAGCACCATTGGGTACGTGGAACGCAATCGACGGAACGAATGGTTCGACGAAGAGTGCAGAACGGTTTTGGCGGACAAGAACGCAGCGCGGGCGGTAATGCTGCAGCAAGGGACCCGACAGAACGTGGAACGTTACAAACAGAAGCGGAAACAGCAAACCCGCCTCTTTCGGGAGAAAAAGCGCCGCCTGAAAGAAGTGGAGTGCGAAGAAATGGAACTGCTGTGCCGTTCTCAAGAAACACGGAAGTTCTACCAGAAGCTCAACGCATCCCGCAACGGTTTCGTGCCGCGAGCCGAAATGTGCAGGGATAAGGACGAAGGCCTCTTGACGGACGGACGTGAGGTGATCGAAAGGTGGAAGCAACACTTCGATCAGCCCCTGAATGGCGTGGAGAACGTAGGCACGGGAGACCACGGCAATGGAGGAAACGACGACACCAGTGCAGCGGAGGACGGAAATGAACCAATTCCCACGCTGAGGGAAGTTAAGGATGCCATTCATCATCTCAAAACCAATAAAGCGGCTGGTAAGGATGGTATCACAGCTGAACTTATCAAGATGGGCCCAGAAAAGTTGGCCACCTGTCTGCATCGGATGATAGTCAGGTTATAGGAAACCGAACAGCTACCGGAGGAGTAGAAGGAAAGAATAATGTGCCCCATTCACAAGAAAGGCGACCATTTGGAAGGTGAGAACTGCAGAGCGATCACTATTTTGAATGCTGCCTACAAAATGCTATTTCAGATCATCTTCCGTCGTCTGTCACCTAAAACGAATGAGTTCGCGGGAAATTATCAGGCTGGCTTCATCGACAGCCGGTCGACAACGGACCAGATCTTTACCGTACGGCAAATCCTCCAGAAATGCCGTGAACACCAGGTCCCAACGCATCACCTGTTCATCGACTTCAAAGCGGCATACAACAGAATCGACCGCGCAGAACTATGGAAAATCATGGACGAAAACGGCTTTCCTGGGAAGCTGACAAGACAGATTAAAGCAACGATGGACGGTGGTTCGGGTGATCTATCCAGTTCATTCGAATTTCGTCGAGGACTACGACAAGGTGACGGACTCTCATGCCTACTCTTCAACATCGCTCTGGAAGGTGTGATGCGACGAGCCGGGCTCAACAGCCGGGGAACGATTTACACAAAATCCGGCCAATTTGTGTGCTTTGTGGACGACATGGACATTATCGCCAGATCGTTGGCAGAGCTGTACACCCACCTGAAACGCGAAGCATTAAAGGTCGGACTGGTGGTGAATGTCTCAAAAACAAAGTACATGCTGATAGACGGAACCGAACACGACCGGATCCGTCTGTGTAGTAATGTTACGATAGACGGGGATACTTTCGAGGTGGTGGAGAAATTCGTCTACCTCGGATACTTACTGACGGCTGACAGCAACGTGAGCCGTGAAATTCGGAGGCGCATCATCAGCGGAAGTCGGCCTTTCTACGGGCTCCAGAAGAAACTGCGGTCGAAAAAGATTCACCCACGCATCAATTGCACCATGTACAAAACGCTTATAAGACCGGTGGTCCTCTACGGGCACGAGACATAGACCATGCTCGAGGAGGACCTGCAAGCACTCGGAGTTTTCGAGCGACGCGTCACATAACATAAGTGGAACTCCATAGTCAGAGTGAAGGAAAAAGTTGTATCCTTTTCCAGCACGCAAAACTGTTATATCTTTTATAAAAGGCATCGTACTGTCATTAATTTTGGTGAACAAAAAACATCTGATCCAACCAGTATTCCAGTTTTGGCAAAGAATACAGGAACGAAGATTGGCATTTGAGATATGCCTAAAACAAGCTGCTGGAAATCCACTTATTCATTTCGTTATAATTTTATTGAAATCTTCGAAATAACACGTCCACGTTTAAAGTATCGATGTCCCTTTATATTTAAAACAAGAAAACGTACTTTTGACTTGAGTTCACAAAGTTTCATCACAATTTACATGCTATTTCAGATTTTCACGTACTGCCAGTCTAGATCTATGAGGTCTTTGTTTTACTTCACAGCAATGAAAAATGGTATACGTGCTGAAAAATAGCATAACAATAATGCTATAACGCATTTGACATTTCGATGCCCTGTATTGCCCGTTGTGAAGATTTATAGATTCCGACGCAAATAAATGATTAGGCTCGCTTTCAGTGTAGGTCAGTTATAAATGTTTGTTTACAATGCAAAACTATCACCAAATGTGTACCTAACAACACAGCGTAAAATATTCATCAGGATGCGGTCTGGTTTTATATCTGTGGGCCCACGCAAGAAAAATCCACGCAACAAATTTTTGCGCAGGAGTCTAAACAGGTGGAATCTCCGCAATATACCAGTAGTGTACGAAATCGAAAAGGCATCAACTTTTTAAGCCAGAGTTTCACTTATGTTATGTGGACGCGTGCTATGGACGATCTTCGGCGGTGTGCAGAAGAACGGTGTGCGGCGAAGAAGGATGAACCACGAGCTCGCTGCACTTTACGGCGAACCCAGCATCCAGAAGGTGGCGAAAGCCGGAAGGATACGGTGGGCAGACACGTTGCAAGAATGCCGGACAACAACCCTGCAAAGCTAGTGTTTGCAACTGATCCGGTTGGCACAAGAAGGCGTGGAGCGCAGAGAGCACGATGGGTGGACCAGGTGGAGCGTGACCTGGCGAGCATTGGGCGCGACCAAGGATGGAGAGCGGCAGCCACAAACCGAGTATTGTGGCGTACTATTGTTGACAATGTCTTGTCTTAAATGTGATGTATGCAATGTCACACGAAGTTAACTATCTACGAAATGCTGATTAGACCGGTAGTCCTCTATGGGCACGAGGCAAGGACTCTACGTGCAGAGGACCAACTCGCCCTTGGAGTTTTCGATCGAAAGGTGCTGCGTACCATCTACAGCGAAGTGCAGATGGAAGACGGGAATTGGAGAAGGCGAACTGCATCAGCTGCTAAGAGAGCTAACCATCGTCCACACGGCGAAAATCGGGAGGCTACGCTGGGTGGGTTACGTCATCAGGATGTCGGATAGCAACCCGACTAAAATGGTTCTCGAGAGTCATCCGACCGACAAGAAGACGTGGTGCGCAGCGAGCTAGGTGGTTCGATCATGTGGTGGACGATCTGCGGACCCTTCGCAGAGTACGGAACTGAAGACACACAACCATGGACCGAGCCGAATGGAGACGACTACCGTCTACCCTCGTTGGTTTGACCGCATCCAATCTGAACACTATCGTTCAAATTAAAAATGGTTCAAACGTCATTCTGCTAATGGAACGATGTGAAACGGAACGCAGAATCAAAACAAAACATCAAATACGAATGCCAGAAGTGTGTTTTTCCGTCACCCACAGGGTTGCCAGAAGGTCAAACTAAAAATGAACCCCGTTGGTTTGCATGAGGTGTCGTTCAAACCAACGGGGGTAGACGGTACTACGTACAGCAGAGGTCACTCAGGACAATCTGAACGGTAAGGTAAGTTAACTGTGGTCAAATCACGTATGTGGCAACCCTAATCCCACCTAATGCATCTGACAGGAGCCAACATCTATCGTGTATCCACAATGGAATCCTTTGTGGATACACAAATGTTTACATACAAGGTGTTGGATTCTTAAAAATGGCGGCCTCGCACCCTGGTGGGTCAAATACTGTACTTCCTGTTAAAGAAACGCTTAGCGCTACTCAGAGCACTACTCAAAGTATGAGGGAGTAACGAAAATAATGAAAGAAACGGTGGAAAGAATCGCAAGTGTGCGATGAAAGAAATTGGATAGAAATTTGAAATCAACAGAGGACCATAATTGAGCAACACTATCACAACGACGACCTTTTTGCCTATAGTTAACGTCCTGGTTTTGAACGACTAGGGACAACTAGTTCGATGATGATTGCTAACCTTAGACATGGCCCTCTGTTAATTTCAACTTCTATTCAATTTCTATCGTCGCACACTTGCGATTCTATCGACCGTTTCTTTCATTACTTTAGTACTATGGGTAGTGTTCTATTCACCGATAAAAGCCAATAAAAGTTAGTTATGATAAAGTCATGCGGTGATCAAACCTAGAAAAAAATCTTTGCGTTAATATTTTTTACACTGAAATAACAAAGATTGAGCACTATTATCCCAACTGAGAATGAAATCAATCTCTGTACATTGCAGTAGTGGTGCACCTCAGTTCATCTTCACCTTCCAAACAACAAAACAATTCCAATTTGCCATTTATAAGCTACCCTTCAGCGTTTTATTGTGCTGATGTTATTAAATTTCAAATTTCAATGCTAAAGAGTTAATTTACTGCTCTTCGCCCGACTACACACGCGGTGCCTTTCTTTAGTTTGATGGTTGTTGGTCGGTTGAAAGTGAATGAGGGCACAAGCTTCCCTAGATGGGCATGACGAGACGACGACCGATTCCAGCCTGTGGACCAAAAGCAGCAGAAGAGAATCTCTCGGACGGACGACGGCTGTAAACAATTCCTTCAACTTCAACCGGTCAACTTGTTGCCGGTGTTCATAACGTGTAAACCACCCAGGACACTTGTCACAACTGACAAAAACGCCGTTTCGGTATAATTTAGAGCACGCACTCTTCGGAATGACGTTTTGCAAGTACCATGGGCGCGATATATTGTCGTGACGCAGGGTATTAAAACGTGTGCGCGTGTGTCCTTGTAACGCATCGTGTTGATGCAGGGAAAGCAGTAAATCATTGTAGAGTCGACGCAGAACGGTGAACCGCGTGCGTGACGTTACCTGCAGTGTATTAAATTTAGACTATATGCGGATTAAAGCTTCTTAAAATTACGCACCTGCTTGTGTGATCGCCAACATTTTCCTGGAACTAATACTTATAATGGTAAATAGTTCACAGTATGAAGTCTGCTCTAATAATTAGAAAATTTGAATATTCCGTATGAAATCAAGCTAATAAATTATTCTCCGCAAAATGAAAGGACGAATCAGACTCACAATCAGCTGTTTACCGAAACCTAAATGAGTGAAATATCCTGCTGATTGGTCCACAAAAGGCACCCTCCTGGTTGGACGTTTATTAGCATTCGAAACATTTGTCATGTTCGGCTGCGTGCCGTCCATGTTTTGCGTATGTCTGGAATGTTGCTAACGCGACTCTTCTACGCACTAGTCGTGGTCACCGCATCGTCGAGACATACAGATGGATAGCAAATGTGCACAAAAGAGTCAGTTTTGCAGATCTTACAAAAAAGCCGAAGATTTATTGCCGGCTTTGTATTTCGACAACGCCGAGCGACCGACTTGCTGGTGGTATTTCTCCGTAGCGGTAAAACCCAACGTTGCTGCCACTGGCTTGAGTTTTGAGCGATCGATAGCAGTAATTGGAAATACTTGTCTGCTAAAAAATATACATGCATCATAAGGATGACTGGAGCTCAGGCTGGAGCACACTTCCTGTGACACACTTATTAAAAAAAATCGAGTCCCGTTTTGTGTGGTTTGAGTCTCAGAACAAGACTGTCATAAAATGTTCCTCAGTGTGCTTTTTGGCAGATAATGTCCGCTGTCCTGGAAAAAGAATTAACATATTTCCAGCGATTTACAAATTGTTCAAATTAATTTTATGTCGTGCAAATTAACATATTTCGGCACAATATTGTCGCCAGGAGGTTTGCGGAAACTATAAATTAACACAAACGAGCAGTCATTAGTGTAAGTGGTCGATTATTAGCGATAACATCTCGTTAAGGATTTGATTAACTTGTTATGGGCTTTTATAGATAGGCTGCAAAACGTTGAGTCGGTAAGTAGAGCGTCCAATATAGCTGTGGTCCTCACAGGTTCCTACCTCATGCTTCCACGGGTCAGTCGCTGATAAAGACCGCCAGCTAAGATATGTGTGCTTAGCTGGTAGTGCAGCCTAGGCACTGTTTTCCTTCTGACTTTAGCTAGATTGAGGAGGTACGTCACGAGCGTCTGTTCACCAAGGAGGTGCGGCTCAAACAGCGTCTGTTCTGGTGTTCAGAGGCTGAGTATGAAATGCTCCTCCTCCGGAAGACATTTATAAGATGGCAGACCCACGACGGTGGATAGGGGACGCCAACAAACTACTGTTCTCGAAATCCAATAAACCGTTACAGAAACCGAAAAAAAAGATTAGTACCTGATTAAACAGCAACGACTTCTAGTGCGAAACAACGGACTAGAATTGGGACAATGTATTAACCCTAGCCCAGCAGGGTAAACTGGTACAACTAGCCAATGAGGCATGTCGTATGAAGCTTGAGATCCTAGGACTGAGCGAAGTCCGTTGACCGAACTTAGGGATAGATTGGCGTCGGGTCAAATTCTGTTATACTCTGGCCTACGAGGTGAACAGGCTCCATGCCACCATGGAGTTGGTTTCCTGATCTGCGCTCATGCCAACGTCATGAAGTGGGAATATATTAACTTTTACAGCCAACGGAATGCTGTCGTGGACAAGACTCCGAAAGGTGATATCAAAATCCTCATGGGCGACTTCAACGCGAAGGTTGGTTCCGACAACTTGCACGCCATGGTCTCGAAGAAATGAGCGAGAATGGAGAGCTGTTTGCAGAGTTTTGTACCAACAATAACATGGTAATTGAAGGGTCGCTCTCACCTCATCGACCAGCGCACAAAATGACATGGGTTTCCCGTGATGGCGTCACAGAAAATCAAATCGACCTTCTTGGTGCATGGGACAAACAAAGCTCCGACATTGCGTACGATCTCCATCTTCTAATGGGCCAGATCCGACTGCGTAGCAATACGCATCATTCGACAGGAGAAGAATATCGGGCGCCAGTTCAATACATGCCCATCGGAAGACGCTGCGGTGAAAGGTCCTTCGCCGAGGAGCTAGAGAACCGTGCTGCAGATACTCCGGAAGGTGAAAGCGTAAAAGATCAATGGAGCGCCTTCATCGCCACCGGCGAGAATAATTTGGGTGAGCAACGCACCCGGAGAAAACAGTGGATCACAGATGAAACCTGGAGGAAGATAGAGGCGCAAAGAAACGCGAAAGCCTCGATAGAGCGAGCTAAAACACGAGGAGCCAAAGCCGCAGCCCGTCATCGCTATTCGGCTCTTGAGAAGGAAGTGAAACGCTCATGTAGATGATACAAAAAAGCATGGGCGGACTTACTAGCCGACGAAGAAGAAAGCCGCAAACTTCGGCGACATCCATCTCCTTTACGATGTTTCACGTCGCCTTAGTGGGACTAATATGAATGCTACGATGCCCGTGAAAGACACATCTGGACAACTATTGACCGACGCGGTTGACCAGTTGAAACGCTGGTTTGAGCACTTTGAAAACCTTTTTCAAGTTTCGGCCACGCCATCAACACCTCAGCATGATCCGCCAAGGATTCTACGCATTTATCCGTGTCAACATCGGAGCTCCATCATTGCAAGAAATTGAAAGAGCAATCCGTAGCATGAAATCGAACAAAGCCAGGGGGTCGATCGCATATCACCGAGATGCTCAAAGCTGACTCCGTAGTATCCGCACAATTACTGCATCGATTTTTCTGCAACATATAGGAAACCGCGACATTTACGGCCGACTGGATGCAAGGTGTCTTAGTAGAGGTACCCAAAAAGAGTGACCTGACTGTGCGATAATTGACGAGGCCTTGTGTTGCTGTGCATCGTTCTCAAAGTTCTCTACAAAGTGATCCTTTTCGGACGATCTTGTGTGGACCATATTGTCACGCTCCGTATCATCTTGGAGCAAATCAATGAATTCCAAGAGTCGCTCTACCTGGTGTTCAATGATTACGAAAAAGCTTTCGATCGTCTCAATCACGGAAACATGTGGGAAGCCCCTCAGGCGCAAGTGTGTCCCTGAGAAAATCATCGGCCTCATTGAAGCACAGTACGAGGCATTTTCGTGCAGAGTACAGCACAACGGTGTTTTTTCCGATCCCATCCGGGTCGTTGCTGGAGTGAGGCAAGGATGTATCCTATCACCGCTACTGTTCCTCATCGTAATCGACGAGATTCTGGTAGGTGCGATTGACCGTGAACCAAATCGTGGATTGCTTCGGCAGCCCATTACCATGGAGCACCTTAATGACTTCGAACTGGCAGATGGCGTTGCTCTCCTAGCTCAACGGCGCTCTGATATCCAGAGCAAGCTCGATGATCTTGCCCAGCGCTTCTCAAACTCGGACTTCGTGGCCCCCCAACGTATCGCAGGCTCGCTTTTCTACTCATTTAAGCGAGCCTGCAAGAGGCCGGTGCGCCGCGAAAACAGAGCTTGGGAAGCGCGGATCTTGCCAATCGCTCCTCGGTGGCAGGTCTTACCATCAACGTCAACAAAACCAAGTCGTTGGATGTAAACACGGTCAACCCTTCCAGCTTTACGATATCTGGAATGTTGAATGCTTTCAATATCTTGGTATGTAGCTAAATGGTAGCACCAAGATCGACATAGTCGCGCGGATCAAGAAGGCGAGGGCTGCTTTTGCGAGTTTAAGAAATGTATAGAAAGACAACCAGATCAGTCGACGCACCAAAATCCGAATTTCCAACTCGAACGTGAAATCTGTGCTGCGAAGAACACTCAACGGCTGCAGGTAATTGTCGAGAGCGAGGTGGGTCGGCCACACTCTTCGCAGGGGCAGAAACGAAATCTAAATGCATGCGTTAGATTGGAACCCAGTAGCACTTCGCAGCAGAGGCTCATGGCGGCGCAGCCTCAACAACGAAATAAAGTAAGTCGACACACTTACTTGGCCCCAGGTCAAGGCGATGGAGGGCAATAGCCCAAGATGGACATCTTTCAATTCGGCCCTCTGCACCACCGTGGGTGTTCAGGACTGAAAGTTATTTAAGTTTGTGAAAAATACAAACTGTATTTCATATGAAATGCAATCGGTACAGATGCAAAATCTGTACAGTTGGTTCCACGAGGAGGTAGGGATACAAGTGGCTAGGGAGGAGCTAAGGACCTTAATAGAGTTAATGTTATTTATTCAGGTACGCGTCACGTATGTTGAAATCATTGAAAAACACCTTTGTGCAAATGCATATTTGAAAAATTAAGTTTTTTTGTTAGAGAACTGGACTGTTCCTCAAAATATCAAGACAATTGAAAGGATATATAAAATAATGGAGTACAATATGCTATGCTCTGAAAGAGTTGTTAAAAATCATTAGAACAGTTCATTTAATTTAATAAACAAAGTGTATTTATAATTTTTGAAACAGTCTATAGCAGCGTTTCTCAAACTATGGGTCGCGACCCACTGGTGGGTCGTGGGCTGATTTTTGGTGGGTCGCGAAGGCTTGGACGAGAATCTAATAAATGAGGGGGTTATAAACAAAGGAGTGTAAGCGACAAAACCCACTTTTGAGCAAATGAGGTTTAAAGTTTTTCACCAATTTTTCATTCCATACAAAATGTATCGAGTTTCGAAATCGACACAATTTTCATCGATTTATTGTAGTTTTTCTAATCATCGTAAAAACAATCCTAATGAAGTTTATGAAAGCTTGAAATCCTAAGAATTTGTTGATATGCTCAGCTAAAAAAAAAAAAAAAAATGGGCACTTATACTCCTTTGCATCTCTCAAATGTCTTAATTAAATAACTTATATCAAATGATATTGCTAGCCGTTTTCTAACTTCTAATACTTCTTTGGAGAATTGTCAGTTATTTCTAGAAATTCAGATTTCTCTTAATTCTAAACAAAATACGTCTTAGTCTAGACTATATTTAATATCGAAACTACTGCCTCCATTTTAAAGTCGATTCAGAAACAAAGAGTTTTTAATCAGAAAGTTTAAGATTAGGATTAAGATGGATTGTAGTGTGCCGCGCGCGAAGACGGGTGCAAAAATTTCTCGTGCCGTGTTTTTGTCGTGCTCCTCATAGTTTCAATTTACTTCGGCCGCAAGCGGAAAAAGGAAGATCGACCAACGAAATACGTGTTGAGTGGTTCAAAAATTATGCATCGCGAGTGGACTTGAACTGCGAAAAATAAATGAAAACCGTGCTTATCGAATACCCGTCGCGAATATAACGTTTTCCGGTGCAAGAAACGCTCCCGACCAGAGGGCAAATCTGTTGGTTGGTGCGGATTTGGAAAAGAGATGAGTAGTTCCGTGAGAAAAAAAATTTTCACTATATCTTCAAAGACTTTGAAAAAAAATTGTATGTTTTTTGTTTATTTCCAGAATGTGTAAGATAATACCAAAAACCTGTTCTCTAGTGTTGTATGGAGCCAAACTGTTTAAATATATTAGAAACTTCGAAACTTATTTAATTTTTTTTAAGACTACGAGTTTATTGAACCTGAACACTTGGGTACCTTAACCTTACTTAGGTTTTTCCAAAAAAAGTATAGATTGAAAAAAAATTGAAGTTTGAGGGCTATGTAACGTACGTTTATCAAAACGTATGAAAGTGATAAAATGTATTAAGTCAGTTCAAATTTGCAAAAAAATGACGTATTTTATGGAAATATGTGCTGGTGGGTCGCTCAATTCTATAAGAATCAAAAGTGGGTCGCAAGTTGAAAAAGTTTGAGAACCCCTGGTCTATAGACCACCATCTTGGATGTTCCGGTCGCAATTTTTGGACTCCAGACATCTTCCCCATACCAAATATACTCATATTGCATGATTTTGGAACCTAAAACTCCATTAAACAGCCATCATCTTGAATGTTGAGCTGTCATCTTGGATATACTGGTCGTAAGTCCAGACATCTTCCCCATACCAAATATACCCATATTGTATGGTTTTGGAGCCGAAAACTCCATTCAACCGCAGCCGTCTTGAATTTTGAACCGCCATCTTGGATTTTAGACCGCCATCTTGGATATTCTGGTTGCCACTTTTGGACTCCCAACATCTTCCTCATACCAAATATACCCAGCCATCTTGGATTTTAGACCTCCGTCTTGGATATTCTGACCGCTATTTTTGGACTCCGGAAACCTTCCCCATACCAAATATACCCATATTGCACATCTTCTCCATACCAAATATACCCATATTGCAAGGTTTGGGGCCTAAAATTCCATTAAAGAGTCGCCATCTTGAATTTGAAGCCACCATCTTGGATTTTGGTAAGCCATTTTGGATATCCTGGCCGCCATTATGGGACTCCGGACATCTTCTTGATACAAAATATACCCATATTGCATAGTTTTTGGGCCTAAAACTCCATTAAATAGCCACCATTTTGAATTTGGAGCCGCCATCTTGGATATTTGACCGCCATCTTTGATATTCAGGTGGCCATTTTTGAGTTCCGGGCATCTTCCTCAAACCAAATATACCGTCGTTCGGGGTGACATTGGGCCTAGAGGATAACATTGGTCCATCGATCCCACGGATTCAATATAAGTCAGACAATCCGACGGTAGATGCAAAGTATCTTAGAATTATGTATTCTAGTAGTCTAGCACACAATATGTATTCCTGTCGTATGCTAAACGTGCGAAATAGTGGCCCAATGTCACCCCACTTTGGCCCAATGACACCCCGCACGACGGTACCCATATTGCATGATTTTAGGACCAAAATTTTCAACCGCCATCTTGGATTTTAGACCGCCATATTTTGGTCGCCATCTTGAATAGTGGGCCGATATTGGGGATTTTCTGGTCTCCAGTATTTATTTCCGCTCAAAATTCGTCAACCATGCCACCAAGATTACAAAAATCGGCGCAGCTTGATGTGTCGCATGATGGGGCTTGGTTAAGTTTTATATACATATGGCCAGTTCCACCGGTGCTGGTCCGGATCACTGGCCAAAACTCCGGAACGCCTTGACCGATCCTAACCATTTTCAGTAGCAAACAATGCGGTAAAATTCCGGTTCGATTCGTGCTAAAATCCGTAAAATCGGTCAATGGGAAGTGCCTTAAAAGTGAGTGACCTTTTTTGTACACAGACATACATACACACATACAGACATCATCTTAATCATGGCGAGGACCACTCGGGAAACTGGCTAAGCCGTGATGGACTTTCCAGAGCGAGTCATCGATGTTCGTTGCTGCTAGGCTACGCAGCTAACATTCAGGGTGCGATGTGCACTAGCCCCTCTCTGAAGCAATACCTTCTTGGTGGTTCCGGAGAGACGAAGGGTTTTGCGATCATAGGAATGTGTTTTAGTGGGTCGAGGAGAGAGTAGTCCTGGCTTTCACTAGTGTTGTAGAAGACGGCTTTAACCCCACACTACCCTAACCTTCCTGTTAGAGTGTCTGTTGAGCAGATTTTTCCTCCAATGGTTTAGAAGGAAAAAAAAGACATCATCTCAACTCATCGAACTGAGTTGATTGGTATATGTGACTTGACCCTCTGCGCCTTCTATCGGAAATTCGTTTTTTGGGTGTACATATAGCCTTTCAGTACACTTTGGTGTACGAGAAAGGCAAAAAAAAAAACACTTGTTAACCATGCTCGAATATAGTACGTTTTTAGCTTCTTAAACCAGCTCAAACCGGTAACTAAAATTATGCACATGCAACAGAATTCGCAATCAAACATCTAAAAAATTTGACCTAGTAAACTCAATATTTCAAAAGTTTTTGCATGGGAATCGAAAGAAGTTATTAATTACCCAGAGCTCGCTATTCCCACAAGTTCGATGAACGATACGATACGATCTTCGAAATGCAACCCGAGCGCTACCGGAAAAAATGCGACCGATTTTTTTTTGTGTGCGAACCCAACCGGCTCTTTGCATAATCTTTCAAAAAGCGATGACATTATCGAATGCAATAAATAAAACGCTTGAAAATGAAAAGAGGCTGCATTCAAACTTGGTTCAGTGGGAGAGAAACTTGGAGAAATTCGATGCCCAATGTGCGCAGGAGCACGTTAGTCGCTGATGAATGAGGTTTAACGGAACTGGACCGATTTACCCCGACTTTGAACATGCTAGCGATATTTGCCAGTGTTCCTTCTAGGTGTCACTGACTTGGGTGTGATTTATTGATGTTCATGAACTTGAACTACAATTCTGTGATGTCGCCACCGCACCGCCGCCATTCAGTCGCAATCACTGGACTATGGGATTGTGTGACCAGGAGAAGAATTGCTGCAAGAAGCTGAAGTGACATTTCCGCCGCCAGACAATTTATCGCGCTAGTATTTGCTAATTGAGTATCATATTTCGGGTAGCTGTCGGAGATGTTCATTTTTTATTGGCACAATATGGGTTGCGCTTTTATGCATCTTATGGGAAAATTGCAGTGAACTGTAAAGCTCAGAACTTTATTGCTGTTGTCCAATTAGTGAGTGTTCTAAACTCGAAAATTAAACTTCTCGAACAGCTGAAAACCATAAAGTGTCTGCCCTTGAATACTTTCAATGCTAAAGTACGTATAACGACACATTTGTTCCAATAATAACCACTTAACTCGTCAAACATCATTATCGCTTGGCGTGTTAATGAACCAAACAAGAAAATTGCCACCGATAATGTATGCACACCAATTAATTATGTATGATCACCCCGGCGCCCAGTCGATAATATGGTGGCGCTATCAAGTAATGAACCAGCCCATTACGATCGCCTTTCATCACACCTAATGCGGACAATTAGTAATCTACACTGTAGGTACCGCCACAAGAGGCAAGTGCGTTTGCAAGCACTCGTCGTATCAAATTGCATAAATTAATCATCTATTGGAGAACGACGACGACGACGACGACGACGATGTCCTTTGATCATATCCGATCATCATGGACTGGGTTACCTTGTGGTACACTCACTGTCACGCAACTCCACATTCCCCCTTTTTCTTCTTTTTGGTACAACACACCAATTGAAACCGAACAATTTTCTCAGGTTAAACTTTTACGAGCGCCAGCAAAATCTAAAATTCAAGAAAATCTTGGAACAAATTGGGAATCGAACCCGTAATGTAGTTGTTCTGAAGCTGTGTGTTTACCAACCGATTCAAAGTTGCCCTCCTTCATCCAGTCCTTAAATCGCGATTCGCACAACTTTCCGTTGAACAAACAACACCAAAACACCACTTTGCACTACGGCATTAATCTCCACCTCCACAACGAATTGCACTCTGGGTTTGTATATTTTGATGTGCGGATTGTGGAATCGATTCTTGTGAATGGAGCTAACCTGTTGAGTGCATTTGTCTTTCTCGACTGGCGTCTGATTTATTGCGAATTTTGTGATCAGCACACCAAACCAGATGAATGGACGATCAATTCTAAAGCTTCGAACGAAAGCTGAACATGGAGCAAAAACAAAAACGTCAACGACAAACAAGCGTATTAGTGCCGGATAACACAGTTTACGCTAAGGCCAGTAGTGCACAGGGTCAAATATTTGACAAGGAAAGAACTCAAGAAACAACATCAGTTTGACACTAATGAAAATTTGATCGAGTCAAACAAGATGTTTGAGCATTGGTTTCTTTTCGGACAAATATTTGACCCTGTGTACTAGCAGCTTAAGCATTGACACCGAGCTTTGAATCGGCTGCCAAAAATATTGATAATATTGACCAAATCTGACATCAAGGTGATATCGGTGGAAGATTGATCCCGTATTTTTTTTCCGCAAATTCATTGTTGGTTGTTGTCAATAGGGACAAGATGCGAAGTCAAAGGTGTTGATGTTATTGAATTTGGATTAATTTTATGCGGTCAGAAGAGAATTGAGCCGATGAAACTTGATTAATTTTTCCGCCGCCCCAAAAAATATAGCAATTTGTATTTTTGTACTGAAATGTACGCAACAGTTACCTATTATTTTCCTATTTTTCTACACACTTAAATTCAGAAATTGATCTCGGTAAACGGTTTACAGAGAATCCAAAAGCTGATATCTCTGTAAAATATTTACTAATTCTCGGTAAATTTTTATCGAGATTTCGGTAAACCATTACCGAGTCTCAGTGAACTTTACCGAGATCTCGGTAAAAAGTTGGATTACCGAGATCTCGGCAAAGTTTTAACGACATCTCGGTAAAAGTTTTACCGAGATTCAGTGAAAATTATTACCGGATTCTCGGCTGTTGGATTCTCGGCAATCCATTTGCTGAGGTCGGCGATTTAATTTAAGTGTGTATGACACAGATCCATAACCCTTCTAACAAGTTGATCAAGTTTGTACTGAGCTGTACGGATGTAACAGATCTTCTAAGAATACCATGGAATATTTGCCTTTTTATCATCGAACGTAACCGGTGCTTGTGCAGTTCTTAGAAGGTGAAAGTTTGCGACATTGCGTGTAGGGATGTGGGGGTTCGTAAAAGTAAATGAAGATCCTTCAAGGTTTCTAAAGCGCCGTCGTAAACGTACGTGAGGTCAATTAAGGTCTGCGAATATATACGAATGTTCACAACACGTACGCAAAGGTTTTCGAGACCCGTTAAGTGGGCTGTGTTGAGATTTTCAAATGTTCATGAAAGTCAGTGAAGATTCGCCATGCTGTAAAATAAAAATATTTGGGAAGATTTTGAATAATACTTTAGAACGTATGTGACAACAGCACCATGAAAGTTAAAAGGTTACTAGTATTTAAAATTTGCAATAAACCAATGTCACGAGTTCGAGAAACAACAAAATCATGCGTTTCAGTCAAGATCCAACGCTTGTCAGCGAGGGTGTTGCTGCACAGTTCCATCAGAAGGTAGATGAGAGGATATTTGAGAACCTAACGAATCTGACAGTGTCAACAGTTTATGGGAGTTTATCCATAGAACACGTGGCAACAAGAGCTCAAGAGATTATAGGCACCGCTCACCGACCGACGGCAACGTAATGGCTGGTCCGACGAGGAACGCCAGCGAGTAACCGACGAAAAGAATGTCACAATGAGATGAATGCTTGTGGCCGGTACCCGGCTGAACAGGGAACGGTACAGGGTGGCTAGAGCAGAAGAGAAACGAATCCACCGCAGCAAGATACAGCAACACGAAGAGAGTATGATTGCTAAAGTGCAAGAAAGCATGGTTAGGAACGAAATGTTAAGGTTTTATGCGGCTTCAAAAGGCACAAGATTGCGCCAGTGCTCCCCATGTGCAAGGACTTCGATGAAAATTTGCTGACAGATAAAACAATGGTAGCAGCCAGGTGGAAGGAGCAATTCGAAGATTAGTTGAATGGTAACAATGAAGCAGTACCCAGAAACAGGATTAACATAGTGCATAACGGTCAAGTAGTGAAACCACCAATACGAATGTTAAGATGGTTAAGAAGTACCTTAAGGTAATGAAAAACAGTCAGGGCGCGAAACCGGTCGAACTTCTTGTACACGGAAGTGAGCAGCTACATCAATTGTGTGAAGAATCAGATTTAGTTTTTTTTTTATCTGTATTAACGAGATTTTTAGCCCTAGGCTAGTTCATCTCGGGACCCACGCTTTACTTCCCTTCCGAAGGAAGAACTCACATTTTGTGAGTTTGTTGGGAGTGGGATTCGATCCCAGGTCCCCGGCGTGATAGTCAAGTGTTCTAACCAACACACCAGGTCCGCTCCCGATTTAGTTAGAGTTCATTAATAAAAAGAAATGAAAAAAAGCTACATCAATCAAACCATTAGATTCTTACAAAGATGTGGGATTATGAAGAACTGCCCACCAGCGGATTGGACGGCTTCTATGCCCAATCTACAAAGAAAAAACACAGACTAGAGTGTGCTAATTAAAGAGGAATGAACCTTTTAAATTCGGGGTACAGTATACTGTAGCTACACTGTGGTGCATAATTGATCGGACAAACGCCGATTTTCATACAAAATGGCCAAGTTTGAGATGATGTAACAATAGTTTGCTTTGGTGGATTGAGCTCAATTTTTGACGTGGAACTACGAATATGCTGAATTTTGTGTATACAAAGTATGAAATGTTTTCGTTCACAGGTCTGGGCTTGGCAAGGCGTTGAAAATATTGCAGAAGTGATCGGACAGCGGCACGCGTGTAAATCAAAGGGGTACCGCTGTCCGATCACTTTTGCAATATTTTCAACGCCTTGCCACGCCCACACCTGTGAACGAAAACATTTCATAATTTTTATACACAAAATTCAGCATATTCGTAGTTCCGTGTCAAAAACTGAGCTCAATCCACCAAAGCAAACTATAGTTACAGCATCTCAAACTTGGCCATTTTGTATGAAAATCGGCGTTTGTACGATCAATTATGCACCACAGTGTACGTGTTCTGTTCAACAAACTACAGTGCTTTGTCGGAAAATCCCAGGATGATTTTAATGATCAATGAAAAATCAAATGTTTAACCTGTGGATCATCCTAGATAAATTACGGCAGTATAACTTGCAGACTCACAATCTGTTCATTGATTTTGAAGCAGCGTATGAAATGAGCTTTCACAGATGATGTCAGAACATGGTTTTCTGGCGTAGCTAATCAGGCTGATACGCGCAACGGTGGAAGGATCTGTGACCTTCGAGGGATTAAAGGAGGAGTTTGCTCTTTCAAATTTACAGCTCATCATTTTATTCGAAAAAAAAAAATTATTTTAAATGTCTAATATATCTCTAAAAGCTTGCGAGGCTTTCGGTGCTTGAGCCATTGCATTGAAAGATACATAAATACAGAAATGAATGTAAATACTTCCTCGTTTTCATTAATTGACATTTGCATGTACATACTCACATATGTAGATACTTTTCCTGTCATACCTGTAAATAGCAAAGAAAAAGAAAATATCATTAAATTATGTTTAAAAAGAATCAAAATAACAGAAAAAGACTTGGATATTGATGTGAAATGTTACTATGGAATTGCATCTACAGGTTTCTGGTTCAAACTCCTTTGTTCGAACAGAAATTGCATTTCTTTTTCTGTTTTCTATGGTATTAGAGAAATGAAACTAACGATGTTATAATATTTATTTATTGTTTAGCTTTATGTAGTTGGAGAATAAAGGGTGTCCCGACCCGACCTAAATTGCACCACGGAAAATAGTGTATACCTTTTGATTGCATGCATCAAAATGGCTGATTTTTTAACCAGCAACAGTATACTATTTATGTGTAGATGATGCCATACAAATTTAATCAAAATCGGTTAAGTATTCACGGAGATATCTCTGAAGCGAGAATATTAGTGTTTTTTTTTTGGAATCTTGTACACTCATTCTGAAAATAGTACAGGCTATAACTTTACTGTTAGTGTGTCAAAATGCTTGAAAATTTGACTATAAGTTTTCAACATAGTAAATATTAGGTTGTAAAATTTTCATCGAAATCGGTTGAGTAGGGGGATTAGGGGCGAAATGGACACCCCTGTCCGAAACCGTTGACTTTTATAAAACGTTTAATGCATAAGTGTATAAAGGAACAAGTCACTGTTATATTTTTCAAAAATACCATTTTTATTCCTTCAAAATAACCAAAATATCATTGAAGTATGTTTTTCATATGGTGGATTTCTTATAATTTCGCACGTCATAATAACATTCCTTTCCTTCCTCGATGACCGTAAGGACGTGGCCGGCGCCGTTATTGACCTAATAAAGTTTGGAATTCTCGAAGATGCACATTGAGGACGGTAAGCTACTCCCAAGCTCCGTCTGTTGGTTCCTTGTGCAACTTCGATTGTTCTGGTCAATCACGGAGTAGCAACTACGAATAGTACGGTCATCTATGCTCATGCTCATGCTCATGGTGGATTTCTTATAATTTCGAAGCAGTAGCAAATTATGTATTATGAGTGTTTGAGTGTGTCCTCCATAAATACAAGTGTAATGTTAGCTTATCTACATGTATACACAGGCTTAGCAATGGATGAAGTATTATATTTTTGATCAGAACTTACTCAAAATAGCAATGTCAATGTTGTAATCGTTTCGGGGCGAAATGAACACTACGCGCGTTGCATACTGTTAGGCGTTTTAGAGAGTATGAAAAAAATCAATCTAATATTTTTAGCCTAAAATTTATTTAATTAACTTTGATGTTATGTAAACTCGTCTAAGATGGAGTATTATATATGTGGTATTGATCTCCGTAGGCAAATTACTTAACTGGTCGATATTATCAAAGATACAGCATAAAATATGCAGGGGTGTCCATTTCGCCCCGTACCTCTCTTGCCAGCCCTAGAAAACACACGGTTTACAATTCATTATTTTTTTACAATGATGACATTCTACCTGCTGTAAATGATTGAAATACAGTACTTTTTCAATTATATCACGAATGAAAAATAAAATCGCGTGATATATTGGAGCGTGATAAAATTGAAACTTTATTTTTTGAACTCATTTATAAATCAGAATGCACTTACATACAACAAACGAAAAAAAAACCGAGCAAATAGCCACCAACATTTAAAAAGGACCTAAGTATAGTACCTTTTTATGAAGTTGTGTACCGAATGTAATCATTTCCAAGCAATCTACCATTTTTGATAGAAATATAAAATCCTTATCTTTCCAATACTGGGAATGGAATGCATGGGAAGGATGAAACAAAGCCCACACCTTTATAAGAAGTTGCCATTTTCGAACGCAGTTATGCCTTATTGAAATGTCGGTTTTAAATAATGGAAGTCTAATATTATGGTTATTTCTATTATTGTGATGGTTTTTCCATAACAGTTTATCGAAATTGCTCAAGGCCATAGCTTCACAAATTTCATTACGCGACCCCCTAACCCCTTGGAGGCACGTTTGAATTGTTCTTCAAGAAGCAAAATTACAAGACAACCAACTGGGAGTTCGAGAAGGCCAAGTTTGAGAAACGATGTCCTACACAGCATTTCAAAAAAAAAAAATCCCTCAGCTTGGTAGCAAAGATAGGAACGTAACAGGTCTGTTAAAATAAATCAAATACAGTCCATATTAAACCAAAAGTGAGTTCTAAAACTTTGTCATATCCGAAACATTTTGTCAAATCAACTCTCTGATTAGTATTCAGTCAGCTTTGTAAAGCATTCCGTTTGTTATATAAATTTTTGGGACGACTCCGGATAATCGAGGCAAGCGTCCAGCCTACATTGGTTGGTGGTACACAAAAACATATCCTAATGTGTAAAATGAGTATGACATGATACGTCCATTTTTCTTCTTATATTGACGAGATTTTTACTGTCGTTCTACACATAATTGTCCCATGTACATAGGGAAGCCCATACAACATGGAGCAATTATGCGTAAAAAAGGTTATTTATCTCGGCCTAGTTCTACTCGGGAGCCACGATTTTACTATCCTTTCGAAGGAAGAACTCACACTTGGTGAGTTTCTCAGGAATTGGGGTTTGATCCCAGATCCTCGGCGTGATAGTCATGTGGCTTAAAAATCACACTAGGTTCGCTTCATGGTTAGCTTTTATATGCCCTATATGGTTTAGAATATGTGCTTGGCAATATTTCCAGCAATTACCATGGCGTGATATAACCGAAAAAAATACCGTGCTAAAAACGAGCGTGATTAAATAGAACCGTGACAAAATCGAAAAACCACTGTACGTAGGAAACAAGTTAAAGTTGTAAGCCAACTGATAATATGTTAAGTTTTTGTCTGTTATACAGGCCTAACATACTCATTTGCTTAGGGTGTCCATTATGCCCCTAATCCCCCTTCTTATTTCTATAAAATTCAAAACTCAAACTTCTTAACAATTTCAAGGTACGTTTGCACTTTTTCAACTATGAAACTGTCAATACTACTGCGATTCTCAATAAAAATTGACATTCATTTCATTTATTTAGTTAACATCAAATTCATGATAATACTGAATCAACAATTTGCCGCCATAATACTCGATTTGCAGCTGCAGCTCTCCAACGTCGGTCACGCCCAACACTCGCCAGATCACGCTCTACCTGGTCCGCCCATCGAGCTCTCTGCGCTCCATGCCTTCTTGTACCAACCGGGTGGTTAGCAAACACCAACTTTGCAGGGTTGTTGTCCGGCATTCTTGCAACATGCCCTGCCCATCGTATCCTTCCGGCTTTGGCCACTTTCTGGATGCTGGGTTCGCCGTAAAGTGCAGCGAGCTCGTGGTTCATCCTTCTCCGCCACACACCGTTCTCCTGCACGCCGCCGAAGATCGTCCTTAGCACCCGTCGCTCGAAAACTCCGAGTGCTTGCAGGTCCTCCTCGAGCATCGTCCATGTCTCGTGTCCGTAGAGAACCACCGGTCTTATTAACGTCTTGTACATGGTACATTTGGTGCGGGGGTGAATCTTTTTTGACCGCAGTTTCTTCTGGAGCCCATAGTAGGCACGACTTCCACTGATGATGCGCCTTCGTATTTCACGGCTCACGTTGTTGTCAGCCGTTAGCAAGGAACCGAGGTAGACAAATTCTTCTACCACCTCGAAAGTATCCCCGTCTATCGTAACATTGCTGCCAAGGCTTGTCCTGTCTCGCTCAGTCCCACCTACCAGCATGTACTTTGTCTTAGCCGCATTCACCACCAGTCCGACCTTTGCTGCTTCACGTTTCAGGCGGGTGTACTGTTCTGCCACCGTTCCAAATGTTCTAGGGGGCCGTCCATATACCACGTGGACAGAAAATTCATGGTTTTTGACCCCCTCCCCCCTCCCCGTGGACAAGCGTGGATTTTCATTTACCCCTACCCCCCTCCCCCAATGTCCACGTGGACATCCGAAAAAAAGTTTTTTTTTCATATTTCTAAAAAAATGGAAAAGATGATTTTGAAGTTTTTTTTTAATACAGTAGACGTTCGCTCGGTGCAAACGGTTGAACTGCAATGCTTTTTAAGTGCAAGTCCGCTAAGTGCAACCATTTTGAGTTATCGCACTGCTATCCGTCAAAATGGAATGTCAACAGTGATGCGATGTTTTTCGCATGCACTTTTGTTGCAGTACGATATTTCTGAATGCACATTGACTGCATTCTGCAGCGACTGTCAGTTCTTTGACGTCTCTCGGTTGTTGCAGTTATCAAATTTCGTTCGGTAAGTGAAACGTAAACATGTTGCAGTTATCGAACGTCTACTGTATTGTTTTTTTTCTTCGTGATCAATATTTTAAATAAAATTGAAAACTATATAAAATACAAATATTCTATATAGCTTTACATAGAATACAAAACATTGTTTTTTATCCAGCTTAATGTTTGTGAGAGTGTGGGTTCGATTCCCGCTCCAGTTGATGAACATTTTTCGTCAAACGGAAAATTCTTCACTGAGTGTGTTTCGTGTGATGTCCATCGCCTAATGTTAGTGATTGTTCAATGTTCGGTCAGTACAGCCTCTGGTTGAAGACGGTGTTTTTAAGAATGTTTGTTCAATCTATGATTGTGTGATTGTTTTGCTGAGATAAGGTGATTTTAAATCTTAAATTTTTGTTGAGATAAGATTTTATTTTTTAGATTCTTACAAAAAAACCTACAAAAAAAAGTTTTTGAGATAAGCCTGCAATTCCCTACATGTATTTTGAAACTTTGAAGTAGTTTGAAAATTTTATACGAAACCTCGAGAAATCCATATAGAACTTCACTGAAAAATTTCTGACTGAAACACCAACATTTGCATGGTCTACACTCCATTTTAAATTTCCAGAATATTACTCAATGAAGAAAACTAAGTAATTAGAAATTTTGATAATTTGAAACAAATTAGTCTGTGAATTAATACCATGATTTTTTTCCTTGAAGAAGTAACTTTTACTAAAAGACAATGTATAATAAAATAAAATGTACCGTCGTGCGGGGCTTCTTTATACACTTTTTAATGGTTTTTCAACTTTATGACATTATAACTCCCAGAGTAGTGAATGTATTTCCACAATTTTTACACATAATAATTGTGAGTATGTATGTAGGATGCCTGCAAAATTTGAACTAAATCCATCAATAAACAAAAAAGTTGCCCATACACCAATCGGAGACATCTCATATAGAACCAAAGGGGGGCTACTTTGGATATTTATAATTAAAACAAAGCTGCAGTTAAAATTCCGGGTTTATTTAAAATACTACTTTGTACCAGTACTGTTGTATACTATATCATACATAATTTCAATAAATATATACGTTTTTAGGTGGTTCTGTGCTACCTTTGGTATTATGAGCAGCGCGATATTTTAATATAGACTTAAAGGATGTCTGGGGCCATCAATCCTTTATTTAGGTTAAACGGTCATTTATAATGTGTATCGATACAAATATTCGATTGTATATGCTACGTCGATACTTTTTGCACGAATTGAGCAACCCTCTGAAATTTATGAACTGTAGAAACAATGCTTACAGAGCAAATGTTCTGATACGTTATGTATACTTTTATGATTCATTCGATGTTTTTTTCGCCTCCTGACAAGCAATAAAGGGTTTGTTTGAAAAACAATTTCAACCAAATGAAGGGGAAAATATTGCGTCATAATAGTCCCAAAGACATCAAACAGATTTGAACCATATTTCAAATTCAAAAAATCCATATTCAAAAGTGTCCAAAGTAGCCCCGTGTTTCAAAAGTAGCCCCGCACGACGGTATAAAAGAATTGTTGAAGAGAATCTCATCAATAATGCGACATAATTTGTTTCGTTTGTAGATTCTTGTTTCGTTATTTATATGTCAATGTTGTCCACGTGGACATTTGACGAACCCCCACCCCCCTCTCCATGGACAAGCGTGGACTTTTCGCTAACCCCCTCCCCCCTCCAAGCTGTCCACGTGGTATATGGACGGCCCCTAGCAATAATATCCATGTCGTCCGCAAAACAGACAAATTGGCTGGATTTCGTGAAGATCGTACCCCGGCTGTTGAGCCCGGCTCGTCGCATAACACCTTCCAGGGCGATGTTGAATAGTAGGCAGGAAAGTCCATCACCTTGTCGTAGTCCCCGTCGAGATTCAAATGAACTGGATAGCTCACCCGAAATCCTTACGCTGTTCTGCACACCGTCCATCGTTGCTCTTATCAGTCTAGTCAGCTTCCCGGGAAAGCTGTTCTCGTCCATAATTTTCCATAGCTCTGTGCGGTCGATACTGTCGTATGCCGCTTTGAAGTCGATGAACAGGTGATGCGTTGGGACCTGGTATTCACGGCATTTCTGGAGGATTTGCCGTACGGTGAAGATCTGGTCCGTTGTCGACCGGCCGTCGATGAAACCGGCTTGGTAACTTCCCACGAACTCATTTACTTTAGGTGAAAGACGACGGAAGATGATCTGGGATAGCACTTTGTAGGCGGCATTCAAAATGATGATCGCTCGAAAGTTCTCACACATTAACTTGTCGCCTTTCTTGTGGATGGGACAGATTATCCCTTCCTTCCACTCCTCCGGTAGCTGTTCAGTTTCCCAAATCTTGACTACTAACTGGTGCAGACAGATGGCCAACTTTTCCGGGCCCATCTTGATGAGTTCTGCTGCGATACCGTCCTCACCAGCCGCTTTGTTGTTTTTGAGCTGGTGGATGGCATCCTTCCCGATCAGAAAGGCATAACAAAATTATAACCGATCAAGTTATTTATTTCAAAGATTTTTCATAACAGAATGAGTTATAAAATTCGCCGGTTAGGTGTTAAAATAACAAAAATTATAACTAAAATTGCTCTAGTCCTAACATAATTATAACAGGTCTTGATACAATTATAACAAGCTTATAACAAAATGAGATATAAAAAATCAATCAAATTATATCACATGTTGTTATAAAGCAGTTATAAATATATTGGGTAAAAATTAAGTAGTGTAAAAATTAACTCATTTTTGGGTAATCAATTTTTAGAGTGAAATTTTATTTTTAGTAAAAAGTTACTGGCATCAAAAAACTTCTCCACGTAGTATACATAAAACCCAGGGATTCGAACCTAGGACGGCTAGATCCTAGAACAGGAGCTCGTCGTTTTTACCAGTGAGGCCATCACAGCACTTAAAGTGAGGGGTGATATATGCTGAAATGGTTCTTCATATTGGTAGCTCCTTTATAAATAGACCTGCTGATCCAACATACCGGAGAGGGAAAGTATGACGTCACCATACCCAATTATGACGTCACCATGCACGTTACTACAGCCCATTTAGTCCCTCAGCTTCAATGTCGTGTGCGCTCGTTGTGCACTAGAGCCAGCGTTCACTACTTCGGAGCTGGAGCCCACATTGCTGTACCTACGCGAATGGACGTCACACGAAACTGTTCTTAATACAGTTGATAGCAATTATATCTTCGTGTTATTAACTAAATTGAACAGATAGCTGATGACTTTCAAATAGTGAAAAGTGTGGAACTAAGCACTAGTTGTGCCAGCGTTTATTTAAATGTTTAAAGCGTTTTTTGGCATGTTTTATTTCATTATTATTAATTAATGATATTCCTTCTGCAAAGTTTTTCAGTAGTATTATGGCGCTTACGTGGTGAATGTTTCGGTAGGAATATCCACCGCAAATTCTTAACTTTAACAAAACAACTACACTTCATTTGCTAGTACATACCTTTTTCGATCGGCAGATATGCCTGCACAGATTATCTATGCGGAAAAAAGCTGTAGTTAATTGTAGTGATATTCACAACAGTGACCACATACTAAGAAATTTCGAAGAAATTGGAATTGGATTGAAAAGTTTAACTTTAAAACTAGAACTTAATTAATTACTGAGATCCTTCAGAATTTTTGATGGATTTTCCCTGATGGAGAATTCTTTAAGGAATTTTTCATTCATAGGCTGAAGTAATTTGCTAAGAATGTCTCAAAGAATCTCCCTTTTGGATTCTCCGAAGAAATTCTCAAGGAACGAAGTGTATGTTGGATTTTAAACTTAAGTTAAACCTTGTAAAAAAGCCCTATCACGAAAGATCTGTATCCTGTACAATTGAATTCTTATTAGTAGTGTAAGTTGAGAGCTCCGACAGATCAAAGGTGACGTAATCTGGTCGGTGAAATATAATTGGTGAATTAAATTGTGTTTTCGTGTTCTATGATCAGAGATGATGGTTCATAGGAGTGGTCCACTTGGGATCTCAACATGTATATGAACTAATCTTCCAACAAATCCTTGGGGCAAAGTTCTTGGAAGAATTCAAAGAGGAGGTCATGGAAAAAAGTCATGGAGGAATTGTTGAAGAATTCCTTAGAGGATTACCCGGAAGAATACGTGGAGGAATTTCTTATGGATTTTTTGCTGAAATGCCTGGAGGAAACCTTTGAAAATTATTGGAAAAAATCTCTACAGGAATTCCTTGGAGAATTACCGTAGAAATCTTTAGAGTATTTTTTTGTAGGAATCATTGGAGGCCTTTCTTAAGAAATCCTTGGAAAAGTAGCTGAAGAATTCTCCAACCACAATTTCTAGAGGAACTCTAGGGGAAATCTCTTTCAGAACTTTTGGAGAAAAATTTTATATTTGACTGGACGATAGTTAGTAAGAATTCACGTAGGAATCGTTGAGAAAACTCTCGGAGAGATCTCTGGAAGAACTTCAGGTGAGCTCCCTAGAAGACGTACAAGAGAAATACTTTCAATGTCTCTAGAAATATTCCCTGAAAGTACTCCGTAGCCATCCATAATAAACATTCAACCTGTAAGACATGTACAAAATCCTGTAAACGCCGCGGTTCAATTACATATAACATTTTTCACTTGAGAGCCAAGGACTTCTCGACAACTTCGCTGACAAATGATGATCCGAACTTCCTAGGACAGCAGAATAATGAGATATCATGAGATAACATATCAAGTAGCTCGTAGTAGTGAAATTTCGCATACAATTTAACACCATTCGAGAATTTCAAGAATCATGAGCTACTTTGCTGAACATACGAACTGTGCAGGTGATCTGGATCATGATAAGAAACATTTAAAATTACCTAATATCATCACGTAATGGTGGAGTTGCTTACCTCATTTTCCACCTTCCGAAGTAATAAGCTTTCTGTACAAATTTGATGAAGACATGAGATTTTTTGCTAGTTCATATAATAAAGGAAATCAACAATTGTGTATTTTCTTAACTCAATGGCGCCACACAGCGGTTAATTTACGCACTAAACACTACCAAAAAATATTGACTAATTACACATTGCATTTTAAAAATTATTACTGAGTTTGTTATAATGTTGATGTAATGATGATCAAATCACATATTCATTTATTGTAACTGACTTTGTTAGAACCTTGAAATAATACAAACTAGTTTTCGTACCGATTTCAACAAATATATCTAAATATAACAGACCTTGATATAGATATCAACCGTTGATATAATTATGTTATGTTTTTGTTATGCCTTTCTGATCGGGTTAACTTCCCTCAGCGTGGGAGTTGGTTCGTTCCCGTCCTCTGCTGCACCAACATAATCATTTCCTCCGCTGCCTTGGTCCTCCGTGTCTACATTCTCTTCGCCATTCAGGTGCTCGTCGAAGTGCTGCTTCCACCTTTCGATCACCTCACGTTTGTCCGTCAGGAGGCTCCCTTCCTTATCCCTGCAGATTTCGGCTTGCGGCACGTAGCCTTCGCGGGATGCGTTGAGCTTCTGGTAGAACTTGCGTGTTTCCTGTGGTGCCGTTCAGTTCCATTTCCTCGCACTCCGCTTCTTCCAGGCGGCGCTTTTTGTCCCGGAAGAGACGGGTCTGCTGCTTCCGCCTCTGTCTGTATCGCTCCACATTCTGTCGGGTTCCATGCTGGAGCATTACCGCCCGCGCTGCATCCTTCTCCTTCAGAACCGCTCTGCACTCCTCGTCGAACCAATCGTTTCGTCGACTCCGTTCTACGTACCCGATAGTGCTCTCAGCTGCGTTGTTGACGGCTGCTTTGACTGTACTCCAGCAGTCCTCTAGAGGGCCACATCGAGCACACCCTCGTCCGGCAACGCTGCCTCGAGATTCTGCGCGTATGCGGTGGCGACATCAGGTTGCTTCAGTCGCTCTAGATCGTACCGGGGCGGCCGCCGGTAATGTACGTTGTTAATAACGGAGAGTTTTGGGCGCAGTTTAACCATCACCAGGTAGTGATCAGAGTCGATATTAGCGCCACGATAGGTTCTGACGTCGATAATGCCGGAGAAGTGCCGTCCATCAATCAGAACGTGGTCAATTTGCGATTCCGTTTGTTGTGGTGATCTCCAGGTGTAACGATACGGGAGGCTGTGCTGGAAGAAGATGCTACGAATGGCCATGTTCTTGGAGGCGGCGAAATCGATGAGGCGTAGGCCATTTTCGTTCGTCAGCTGGTGGGCGCTGAACTTTCCAATCGTCGGTCTGAATTCCTCCTCCTGGCCTACCTGAGCGTTTAGATCCCCTATGATGATTTTGACGTCGTGGTTTGGGCAGCGGTCGTACTCGCGTTCGAGCTGCGCGTAAAATGCGTCTTTGTCATCATCAGTGCTTCCGGAGTGAGGGCTGTGCACGTTTATTATGCTAATGTTGAAGAATCGGCCCTTGATCCTCAACCTGCACATTCTTTCGTCGATCGGCCACCAACCGATCACGCGCCTCTGCATGTCGCCCATCACTATAAAAGCTGTTCCCAGCTCACGTGTGTTGCCGCAACTCTGGTAGATGGTATGATTACCTCTAAACGTTCGCACCATGGATCCTGTCCAACACACCTCCTGCAGCGCTACGATTCCGAACCCGCGGTCCTTCAGTACATCGGCGAGTATGCGGGTGCTCCCGATGAAGTTGAGAGATCTGCAGTTCCACGTACCGAGCTTCCAATCCTAAGTCCCTTTTCGTCGCTGTGGTCGTCGCCATTGGTATCGGTTCGCATTCTTCTCTTGTTGATTTTCCGGTGCTAGTCTTTTTTACGCCTGGCTCGCAGGGCCTGACACCAACCCACTAACCCAGGGAGCTGGGCTTACCTAAAATTGACAGAGATAACCTAATATAATACTATGTTTTCAATCAAATTATAAGCCATTTTGGCTTAACATTTTCAAAGTTAGAAAACTTTGAATGTCACAATACAATAAAACAATTTTGCATATTGCGACTTTTGGCCAGTGTTGCGAAATGAGCGAGTACTCACACATCTAGTCAAACTCACTCATGAGTATGAGCAGTACACCTTAAACTCACCGTGAGTATTACTCACATTTGAGTAAGCGCTGTACAACTCACACTCACTCGTGAGTATTAACGTGCACATACTCACTCACGAGTATGCTTTACTCATATTCATACGGTAATCTAAAATTTATCTAAAGGCTTGGAATCCTATCAAACATTAAAATGGTTTGTTTTATTGGGGCGAATCAGTAGGCAAGGTTGTTTGTCAATAATTCTATTGTTATTATTTTTTTATTCTAGTGAATTGTAACTTACTTCTAGTTCTAAGCGCTCCGTAAAGGGTGGTCTTGAAGAGGTCCCCTTTGAGCCCAACAGCTCAACGTGAGGGCTTTTGTTTGAACTTGAACCTCTTGTAGACAGAGATCAATCCCCTGAATCGGCTGTTATCCACATATAACTGGCGTGAAGCCAAAAATTTGGTGCAGGACGTGGTGTGATTTGAATGGGCGGTTGCATTAAGGACAAACGTCTTGAAATCCCGCTTCAACAGTGCATCAGAACTTCAAACGCACAAATCTCAAGAAGCAAGCTTCACACAACAGTGCATTTGATTATTCTGTTCTTGCTCACTCGTAATAAGCTTAAAATAAGAAGATTAGGTACGCTGGTTTTGTTTACGATGAGATTTGTGCCCTCAAAATCGTGAGTAGGTACCAAAGTCGGCCATTGTGGCGGCCATTTTGGGATTCTTACAAGTCTGTCCTTAAGCTGAAAACAGTAATTTTTTTCTGTTAGTGCAGGCGTAACATTCACATATAATTAAGTTCAGCGTTGTTTTCAATGGACGAAATGTATTTTTATGCTTGTGCGTCTTGTAAATTTAACAAAGAACGCTAAACGCATTGAACAAATTTGTAAACGATCGTTTCTCAAATGCACGATAGTTCGTACGACGAAGTTCACTTCCGCACGTAGCAGATTGAAAGGCAAGCTGAATTTCGCAAACCTGTAACCGTGACGCCCCACCAAAGGCGGCGGCTTCAAGGACTAACGCTTTCTTCAGGGGGTTGGCAGAGATAGCAATTAAAAAAGTAATTTTACGGAATCGTTTGGTGTGCTCGATTGGTAGCCGATTTGATAGTTCGATAGCAGCAGACTAGCATTAAATGACCTGCTGTAGAGGTGCATATAGTGCTGAATTAATGCCATTTTAGCTGCTTATTGGTTACTTGGGTGTGATTACTGGCCATGTTACTGGTAGTTATTTGCTCGGCATTTTTTTTTTTCTTTTTAGGTCCGAGGCTCATATAATTAGGGTGGGATTCCTTCAGAGTTTGTTGACAAAAGGACCCATAAGTTCCATTAAAGTTTTGTTTTAATTCTATCAAATCTATGCACTTTTTTAATGAACCATCCAGCAAATTGTGCTGATAGGGCACAAAGTTGTACCGGATTCTAGCAAAAAATTGCTTAAAAATCAACTATTCGTTTTGCTGGTTTTTGCTTTGCTAGATGCGTTTAGTGTGTAAGTTTCATGTTCGAAAGTAGAGCACTCAAGTAAATTTACTAATTTTTGTAAATTTTAAATTACAAACTGATCAAGTATTTAGTATGAGGAAAAACGTTACTTTTCCTTACGGAATAATATGTTGAACGGACTATTTTTCCGCGCAGAAAAACTACAGCTCTTTTAGATTTACAATGGAGGCGTTACCAGTGTAAAACTTTTTTCCTTACTTGCCTGCACAAGTAATTTTGAAGCGAAACCACTATTTGGCCATTACATGCCCTATCTTTTTGGTTTTTACACAGTAATAGAAACTAGCCGTATGGGAAAAAACGATCAAATGAATGCAGAAAAGAAAAGTTTTAAATGTTTGGACCTAGGAGATGCTGTAATTGACCCTACCATTTTTTATTTGAAGGTAGGTAAATATATGCCAAACATCTTTATTGAATACCGTAAAGTGACCCGACATATGCGAAAAAAGTTATACCCTTAACAAAGTCTGGCGTGATATAGAGATTTCCTAATTGATGATATTACTTTGCATGCGTAGGTAAACAATAAGAGTTATTAGCCTATGGTGCCAAAGCTCTCGAGCAGATCCACCTTTCCTCGAAAACTGTGCCTAGTATATAAATAATCACCATTGCAGTACAGAACAAACGAAAACATCATTTCAAACCAACAAAAATAACTTTCTCACTAAACTCACCGTGAGTAAAATGAGTAACTCACGCGTGAGTACCTCACAGCGTGAGCATTACTCACAAATGAGTAAGGTGAGTGAGTTTTTTTTACTCGTGAGCATGAGTTTCGCAACACTGCTTTTGGCTACATATACGGTCACATCTTTTTATCCGTTTGATCAAATCGAATTAAATTTTAATACAATATTTCTATATACATACGCCACTTATAGAGAAAATTTCATTGCAATCGGTTCAGTATTTCTGACTCAAACGTTACATATATGTTAAATACTTATTATTTTTATTCTTTGTTGTGTACAAGATTCCCAAAATCTAAATTTCTCGCGACGGCGATATCTCCGTCAATACCAAACCGATTCTGATGAAATTTTGATGGCATCATCTACACATAATTATCTGTTGCTGGTTGAAAAACCAGCCATTTTGATGCATGCAATCAAAAGTTATACACTATTTTCCGTGGTGCAATTTGAGTCGGAACACCCTTTAAGGTATAGACTGTTTCAGAAATTATAAATACGCTTTGTGTATTAAATAAAATAAACTGTTCTGATGATACCAACTTCTTTCATAATATAGCATATTGTGATCCACATTTTTGTATTTCTTTTCAATTGCCATAATATTTTGAAGAACAGTCGAATTCTCTAACAATTAACATGATTCTTCAAATTTGCATTTGCACAAAGGTGTTTTTGGATGGTTTCAACATTATTTATCACTAAATACCATATTTTATCTAACTTTTTATGATATTCGCTTTCTCAACAAGCTGTTCAAGTAACGCCTTCTTTAAAAACTGGAAAAATCGATAAAGGAATTTGCACAACATTTTTTGACATCATATTTCTTATTTTTTAAGGTTTTTTTTACGGAAAATCGAACTGCCACACAGTTTATTAGCTTTTCTGGAAGTAGTTCCGGAAATCACAACTTTAAATTATTCATTTTTTACTTGACTGCCCTACTCACAAGCTATTGGCAAATTAACAGCATTCTAAGTTATGGAAAATTACTTTTAGTTTTCACCAGTGAATCAAAATTCAACCATCGCGCAACATTTTTTTGTCTCAAGAGCAAACTTATGTGTCACCGAAGGATTTTGGGCCGCTGAATCCGAATCCGGGCTACAACACGTCACAATTTTGAGCTATACCTTAATTTATAGGGCAAAATATGCAATTTTGGGCTTTTTTGACTGCAAGCCATTAAGCATGGAAATATTTTTTTAAGCAATAAAAAGGTTCATTGGTCAATTAACATCTAAATTAACGAATCATGCAAAATATTTTGTTTTACCTAATCAAATTTGATGGAATTAAGCATTTTATGTCAGTATGAAAACTTGCATGCAACTTTTGGAGGGTGTCTTGTATGGGAAATATCGTACCTAACAATAATCGCTTAAAACTATCAAATTCGATTTGGTAAAACGAAATATTTTGCATGAGTCGTTAATTTAGATGTTAATTGACCAATTTATCCTTTGATTGCTTAAAAACTATATTTGCATGCTTAATACTTGCGGTCGAAAAAGCCCAAAATCGCATATTTTGCCCTATAAATTGAGGTATAGCTCAAAATTGTGACGTGTTGGAGCAAATCTAAGCTCGGATTCAGATTCAGCGGCCCAAAATCTGTCAGAGACACATAAGTTTGCTCTTGAGACAGACCAAAAGTTAATTTTTGTTACGCTGTGTAATGACAATGTCGCAACCTGTATTTGTTGCAACATTCCACCTAATGCGACATGAGATTGTCCCAACTTGAAAATAATAGGATAAACATCGTACACCAAGAGTTTAGAGATTGTTCAGCCTTGCGTTGCGATTTTCGAACGGTAACTTCGAGTAGGTAAACACTGCAACTCTGCTGAAGATATATCATCAAACAGTTGCGACTTTGGGTTTGTAATAATTGATTATTCACGAGTTGAAAAGTACGCAACAAATTCAGCTTCCGTTTTGTCTGCAACAAAAATTTTCGAGATCATGTCATTATCTGTTACCAGTAGGGATAAAGAGTAATCGTCGCGCCTTCTTTGTTGCTTGTTCTGTGCTTCTTTTGTCTGACAATTCTCTTCACTGGTTTTCACCAAAACCGTGTTATTGTATTCCACCACAAACTCATATCAGGATTTCGAAATTTGAATAACATTCCGGTTTCTTAAACAGTAATCCGGTTTCAAACCGATTCTTATAAAAAAATGAATCTTTAAAAACCAGATCACAAATGCAAGAATTGTGATTGATTGATTGATTTATCTTTATTTGAGAGACTTTCAGCCCTTGGCTGGTTCGTCTCTTGCAAAAATTGTACCATACATGGATGTCTACGTAATTTTGGGGAGAAATCTTAATTATTTAGCCCAGACATAATATTTAGAGCTCTGGAAAAATGTGTATAGAATATCTTTAAAACTTCTTATAGAAATGGATCTCCAATGTCACCAAGAATTTATATTGAATAGATACTCAGCAAGAAATTCTCCTAAAAATGTTTTTTTTTCAATTTGCAAAAGCTTTTAGCATGGGCATGGGATGACCGTGCAAAAGATAGGGCCTTGGTGTAGTTCTCCATCCTCAATGTGCACATTTGAAAGTTCAGAATTTTATATTGTCAGTACCAGCGCCGGCTACGTCCTTAAGGTAATCGGGAAAGGGAAGGAATATTAGTGTGACATCCGTTGCTACTAGAGACCTCCGCATCACCACAGTTGTCACAGGAAGTAAGTTTGTTAGTGAGAGGGGATAGATAGTTACATAGATCTGGATTCTTGTAAAGGGCACTGCATGAAATTCTGTCCTTATCTTTCACTGTTACAGAAATTTTGTAAACAACAAGGCCAAGAAACTTCAAAATCTCATACAAAATCAAAACAATGCAGTGCTCTGTTAACATTTTCTCGCGTTACCGTGTTAATAAGATTGCAGATAATTAAACTGTTGTACATTAGGGTGGGTCAACGTTGTATGAGAAAATTAAAAATTGATCAGATTTAATCAGATTAAATTTTTGCCCTTTGAGGTCCCAAACAACTGTACAAAATTTGGGCATGATTGGTTCAGCCTACATTTTGCGCATCGCGATTGAATTTTGTATGGGATTTTACATGAGAAATCATATTTATTAGTATTTTTCTTGAAAGTTGCTCAAAATTGTACTATACCATATAACCGCTAATGTTAAAGTATACACACCAAAAATCGATTGAGGGTTTCAGCAAAATTTTGCTGAATTTTGCCGAGCTGAAGGTTTCAGTAAACATTTTGCTGAAATTCAGCAAAATTTTGCTGATTTGTTCAGTAAACTCTGCTGATCACCAGTAACGTTTTGCTGAAATTCAGCAAACTTTGCCGAAAGTCCAGCAAAAAATTTTGCTGAACCCTTCAGCTCGGCAAAATTCAGCAAAATATTGCTGAAAGCGTTTGGTGTGTAGCCATAGGTCGAAGTAGGATAGGCAGCAGTATAGGATAGGTCGAAAAAATGTTGTCAAAGACTGCAAAGCGATCCAATGCATGTGGGAAAAGATACACTCTTCGAAAGTCAGGTCAGGTTGAGAAGAACAAAAAATGTGTTCAGAAAAGGGGCTGACAAAATCGGGTTACTAATATATCTGTTCGTCGAGTCCTGTATTAGCGTTTTTGTGTTTTTCTTTTGGTTTATCCTTCGCAGACTCTGCGAGTGGTGTGAACGAGTGAACATTCAATATGATTTAAAAAACATACTTAACCTACTATGTATTGACTCTGTGACAAACACAGAATATCAGCTGAATAGGATTACCCGGTGAGTTCGATCCTTGTAGTTTCCTTTTATGTTTGAACATATATTTGAGAATTTCGGGGGGTAGCCTAAGGAAGCAAAAATACCTGGTGTCCTGGCAAATATTTGTGGGGTGTGTGGTGACTCTCCATAACCAGAGAGGTAGATGGTGCGCGGACTCACCGAACATTGGACAGGTAAGCAGCAAAGTTTGTTCAACATCAACTGGACAGGGCTTGAAACCCGGCAGATGACCGCCGGATGGATAGGATCAGCGACCAGGCAGGACAGCGGGCTTGATCTACGACAAGAGATGGTTGATCGTTGGACGGAAAGGAACGGATACCGGACATGACAGCAGGCTTGATCGACAGGAACAGATACCGGGCAGGGTCAGTACCTTGACGAACAGGGACAGGGTTTGATCTTTGAAAAGGGACCACCACATGAATCGGGACGAGGACCAGACACTTGAACGTTGACTTTTACGACAATCGGGCAGATAACGGGAACCACACGAGGCAACGGGATTTTCTTGTGGGACTGGTAGTTAATGAGGGTTTGGTTTTTTTACTTGTCTCTCCAAATTCATTTTTTTTTATTCTTTTTTTGTTTTTTGATTTTTTTATTTTTTTTTCTCTTTTTACTTTTTATTTTTTATTTTTCTTTTATTTTTTAAGACTGATTTATTTTAATTTTATCCCATGCTCGACTCCTGTGATTCATTCAGTTTTAGAATGCTTACATTAATATGCATTTATTATATAAATACAAACTCGTTTCTAGTTTCAAGTATATTCACATTTCTTATTCTCTACAGGGTCAACAGGCTTTTGTCACGTGAAAACAAGTATCATTCTGTTTTCCGAAGATCTTTAGTGAATTTAGCTTACCCTATTACAACAAACCATCATGTAGATCATTCCGTTCCGGTGTGACTCTACACTCTACAGCCATTGGTAATCCTTGCGCTAATACGATGGTGGGTACACATCACATCATCATCAACATCATCATCATTATTACTAAACTTCAACAAACCCGTTCAAAATCATAAGAGCCATGTGTCGAAGAGATTTCCAGTTAGAAATTATTGCACCATATGTCACTGATGTAACTATACATCATAGATATCTACAAAGTCTTCTGCAAAATCCTGTTTCCTAACTTGATTCCTTCGGGATAATCTCAGGGATTCCTCCCGAGGTTTCTTCAGAAATTTCTTCTGGGTTTTCTTCATGGATTTCCTCCGAGGTTGCCGCTAATATTTTTTTTTATTCTTAACTACTTTACCTATTTTACAGCTCTTTCGTCCACTAGGGCACTACGTGAGCGATTCCAATTGGCGGCTGCATTTACACTTTGTATAGCGCCTGAATGTATTCTATTATATTCTTATTGTACTACATTATTTGTTATTTGTATTCGGGCAAAGGGATGAATGACCCATAAAAGGTTAAAATTCCCGGTAATAAACAAAAAACAGCTTTTGGGATAGAGTCTTTGGAAGGGGTTTCTTCGGCGATTTTTTTTGAGGTTTATTACAGAATTCCTTCCGATTTTTTTTTTGAAGATTCCTTCATTGATTCCTTCAAAATGCCATTCAGGAATTTCTCGTGAAATTCATACAGGCAACCCTCCATGGGCTTCTCTATGGTTATTCTAGGGATTTTTTTCAGGGATTCCTTCCGTAGTTATTCAAATGGCTTCCTCCAAGATCTTTTAAGGAATTATTTCCGATATTGTTTTAGAGATTTCTTGAGGAATTCCTTCAGAATTATTTCAGGGATAAAAATGACAAGAAGAATGTTTGAATATCCACTAAGAAGAGAATAGAACAAGAATCAGTTGAAGCCGGAAATGAGCAGTTAGTGGAAGTAGCTGAAATTTAAAAATCATCCAGGTAATAATTCCCTGAACAGAGCCCCAAATAGACCCCATCACTAATGTACCTCTCATTATGTTTCTAAACCGCCTGTAAGACCTTTTGGTTTTTTAGTGTAGTCGTCAAAATGCGCTTAGTAAACCCGAACTTTCAAATATTTCAGGAAATTATGCTGATTCTAGTGAAATCTGAATATTGATAACACATTTATTTGAAGGTTTGAATTATAAGATACATGGGGCGGTCACGGCTATTATTGACACTTCTTTCAACACGCATGTTGCCATTTCCGCTAGAGCTTTTTCGAAGGATTTCCGGTTCAAATCCTGTTAGAAATTCCGCACACTAGCAGCAATTTCCAAGAATTGTACAAGAATTTCTCTAATGCTTCACCTATAATTTGTAGCAGAAATACGGATATCATTAGAAATAAGTCAATTGCGGATGAAATCGTTCGTGGAGTTCCGCCCAGAGCTTTGTCATATCTTACAAGCCTGAAATTTCTCAAGGTAAATCATTATGAATTTATTTGTTTTGCTCACAACAATGACTGTGCATAACAGCTCACAACTCGTTTGAATACTTCATTTTTATAGGGTTGATAAATATTTCAAATAGACGGCAGACAGAACATTAAACATTTTTATTGCGTGATAATTGGTTTATTAACTACCAGTGTTTGTTATGCATTAAGATCACAGATCAGCCAAAAAATATCAACAAAAAAACTTTCGTTTAAAACTAGTTCAATGATACCAAATGCTGCTTGCTGTAAAATGGCATAGAGAGAAAAGTAAAACTTGTTTTCATGGTTGCGTTGTGCACTATCAGATAATGATATTAGCGGATATGACCTTTGACAGTGAAGCAAATTAATACTAGTATGTTTCAAAGGCATGCTGTAGAATGTATGAATAACGACGTAAGTTCTGATGATAAGTTTAATAATCACCACATCATTCATCATGTTTGAGAGAACCAACACACCAAATTATCCCGAAAGCCAAATCGGGCAGGCAAAGACTATCAGTGTCGTCTTGTGATCGAATCGATATGTGATTTGATATTGATCGCATGTTCCACAGCACCTTGTCTGATTTACACGGAACGAACGTGCGATGCGAGTGTGAGCCAGGAACTGACCGCGAAATTGACAAGTTTAGCCCGAAAAGCGCTTATAAATCTAAGCCTTATTTATGTCCATCTTGGTGCGCGCGATTCGGCTTGAGATTTTCTTATTGCTAACATAAATTTAGACAGTCAGACTTGGACGATGAGGCCTGGGGCGTGGAAAGCACGCGTACGCTCTGCTTTGACAGAACTGGTTCGATGTGGGGAGGCGGTTTTTGGTTGTGATACTGGAACACGGGAATGCCGGTGTAATTTGATACTTTTTCACTTTTTTTCAACGATTTTGGAGTTTTGCAGTCGAACATAATCTCGAACAGTTATGTTGCAGTTAGGCATCTGTGTGGAAAACTACATAGGTTGGGATAAATTATGAATGAAATAGCAAAACGTGTTGCGAAGAAATGCTAATCAGTTCGTTCAGGTTGGGGTAGAATTGATTGCGTAAGAAATTGTGTCCAAGAAAGGTAGAAATCACGAACAACACCTTTTGTGACACCAACATAGCATCTGTGGAGAGACTCGAGGAGAAATTAGTTATAATTCACATACTGATTCTGATATTGATTCAACCACTAGAATGGCATACCGCATTCTTGAAATCTATTGTCATATGGAAGATCGAGCGAGCATGGCAAATGATCAATAGAGCATCATCATAAGAAGCTAGAAGAGAACCTGAAGTGTTCAACACAGTTGGAGGCGTAACTAAACACGTAATAAACACGTCGAGCTTGATTAAATCTACAACAACCAACAATCACCGCCCTCGTGAGATATGGTCAGCCAGTCGGTCTATTAGAAACTGCTATGTACATACTTACTATTTGCGAATCAAATGTCTCGTTGGCATCATACATCTCTTCTCGAACAATGCTTGAGCTGGACTTCTTCTGGTCTACAGCACACCGTGGGAGTTCCAGTGAAAACTTGTACGTGACCAAGGTCTCCTTTCTGGAGCGGACCCACTTCTTCCATCATTCCTTGCTACAATCCCCCCGGACAATGGGATATGAAATAAGAACGAAATTATTTCACTTTTATTGGCTGCTGCCAGCCAAACAAATGTTCAACATAGCATTGAATTTTATGGCGCTCTCTCGATTCCATTAGCACAACGCGACAACCCGAGCGATGATGGCGAGATCCGCAGATTGGCGGTTAAGGTTTGTATATGTTAGGAGCAATTAAAGCACTAACTGCGCGACCATCGGGTGACATATGACAAACGATTCGACCCACGTCCTTCACAGAACAGAATGTTCAACAACGGATTGCATGACATATGATGTCTATTGGGAGTGGATACTAGCTGGTAGACAGTTCAATCACTTCTGGGGGAATGCGTGGTGGAATGCGCATTTCTTGTGACAAGAAAAACATTAAAACAAGTTGCAAAAAGGAAGACAAAAATACAGCAAGACAAGACGACAAGAAGACAAAAATACAACAAGACAAGAAGACAAGAAGACAAGAAGACAAGAAGACAAGAAGACAAGAAGACAAGAAGACAAGAAGACAAGAAGACAAGAAGACAAGAAGACAAGAAGACAAGAAGACAAGAAGACAAGAAGACAAGAAGACAAGAAGACAAGAAGACAAGAAGACAAGAAGACAAGAAGACAAGAAGACAAGAAGACAAGAAGACAAGAAGACAAGAAGACAAGAAGACAAGAAGACAAGAAGACAAGAAGACAAGAAGACAAGAAGACAAGAAGACAAGAAGACAAGAAGACAAGAAGACAAGAAGACAAGAAGACAAGAAGACAAGAAGACAAGAAGACAAGAAGACAAGAAGACAAGAAGACAAGAAGACAAGAAGACAAGAAGACAAGAAGACAAGAAGACAAGAAGACAAGAAGACAAGAAGACAAGAAGACAAGAAGACAAGAAGACAAGAAGACAAGAAGACAAGAAGACAAGAAGACAAGAAGACAAGAAGACAAGAAGACAAGAAGACAAGAAGACAAGAAGACAAGAAGACAAGAAGACAAGAAGACAAGAAGACAAGAAGACAAGAAGACAAGAAGACAAGAAGACAAGAAGACAAGAAGACAAGAAGACAAGAAGACAAGAAGACAAGAAGACAAGAAGACAAGAAGACAAGAAGACAAGAAGACAAGAAGACAAGAAGACAAGAAGACAAGAAGACAAGAAGACAAGAAGACAAGAAGACAAGAAGACAAGAAGACAAGAAGACAAGAAGACAAGAAGACAAGAAGACAAGAAGACAAGAAGACAAGAAGACAAGAAGACAAGAAGACAAGAAGACAAGAAGACAAGAAGACAAGAAGACAAGAAGACAAGAAGACAAGAAGACAAGAAGACAAGAAGACAAGAAGACAAGAAGACAAGAAGACAAGAAGACAAGAAGACAAGAAGACAAGAAGACAAGAAGACAAGAAGACAAGAAGACAAGAAGACAAGAAGACAAGAAGACAAGAAGACAAGAAGACAAGAAGACAAGAAGACAAGAAGACAAGAAGACAAGAAGACAAGAAGACAAGAAGACAAGAAGACAAGAAGACAAGAAGACAAGAAGACAAGAAGACAAGAAGACAAGAAGACAAGAAGACAAGAAGACAAGAAGACAAGAAGACAAGAAGACAAGAAGACAAGAAGACAAGAAGACAAGAAGACAAGAAGACAAGAAGACAAGAAGACAAGAAGACAAGAAGACAAGAAGACAAGAAGACAAGAAGACAAGAAGACAAGAAGACAAGAAGACAAGAAGACAAGAAGACAAGAAGACAAGAAGACAAGAAGACAAGAAGACAAGAAGACAAGAAGACAAGAAGACAAGAAGACAAGAAGACAAGAAGACAAGAAGACAAGAAGACAAGAAGACAAGAAGACAAGAAGACAAGAAGACAAGAAGACAAGAAGACAAGAAGACAAGAAGACAAGAAGACAAGAAGACAAGAAGACAAGAAGACAAGAAGACAAGAAGACAAGAAGACAAGAAGACAAGAAGACAAGAAGACAAGAAGACAAGAAGACAAGAAGACAAGAAGACAAGAAGACAAGAAGACAAGAAGACAAGAAGACAAGAAGACAAGAAGACAAGAAGACAAGAAGACAAGAAGACAAGAAGACAAGAAGACAAGAAGACAAGAAGACAAGAAGACAAGAAGACAAGAAGACAAGAAGACAAGAAGACAAGAAGACAAGAAGACAAGAAGACAAGAAGACAAGAAGACAAGAAGACAAGAAGACAAGAAGACAAGAAGACAAGAAGACAAGAAGACAAGAAGACAAGAAGACAAGAAGACAAGAAGACAAGAAGACAAGAAGACAAGAAGACAAGAAGACAAGAAGACAAGAAGACAAGAAGACAAGAAGACAAGAAGACAAGAAGACAAGAAGACAAGAAGACAAGAAGACAAGAAGACAAGAAGACAAGAAGACAAGAAGACAAGAAGACAAGAAGACAAGAAGACAAGAAGACAAGAAGACAAGAAGACAAGAAGACAAGAAGACAAGAAGACAAGAAGACAAGAAGACAAGAAGACAAGAAGACAAGAAGACAAGAAGACAAGAAGACAAGAAGACAAGAAGACAAGAAGACAAGAAGACAAGAAGACAAGAAGACAAGAAGACAAGAAGACAAGAAGACAAGAAGACAAGAAGACAAGAAGACAAGAAGACAAGAAGACAAGAAGACAAGAAGACAAGAAGACAAGAAGACAAGAAGACAAGAAGACAAGAAGACAAGAAGACAAGAAGACAAGAAGACAAGAAGACAAGAAGACAAGAAGACAAGAAGACAAGAAGACAAGAAGACAAGAAGACAAGAAGACAAGAAGACAAGAAGACAAGAAGACAAGAAGACAAGAAGACAAGAAGACAAGAAGACAAGAAGACAAGAAGACAAGAAGACAAGAAGACAAGAAGACAAGAAGACAAGAAGACAAGAAGACAAGAAGACAAGAAGACAAGAAGACAAGAAGACAAGAAGACAAGAAGACAAGAAGACAAGAAGACAAGAAGACAAGAAGACAAGAAGACAAGAAGACAAGAAGACAAGAAGACAAGAAGACAAGAAGACAAGAAGACAAGAAGACAAGAAGACAAGAAGACAAGAAGACAAGAAGACAAGAAGACAAGAAGACAAGAAGACAAGAAGACAAGAAGACAAGAAGACAAGAAGACAAGAAGACAAGAAGACAAGAAGACAAGAAGACAAGAATACAAGAATACAAGAATACAAGAAGACAAGAAGACAAGAAGACAAGAAGACAAGAAGACAAGAAGACAAGAAGACAAGAAGACAAGAAGACAAGAAGACAAGAAGACAAGAAGACAAGAAGACAAGAAGACAAGAAGACAAGAAGACAAGACGAAAAGACGAGACAAGACGAAAAGACGAGACAAGACGACAAAACGAGACAAGACGACAAGACGAGACAAGACGACAAGACGAGACAAGACGACAAGACGAGACAAGACGACAAGACGAGACAAGACGACAAGACGAGACAAGACGACAAGACGAGACAAGACGACAAGACGAGACAAGACGACAAGACGAGACAAGACGACAAGACGAGACAAGACGACAATACGAGACAAGACGACAAGACGAGACAAGACGACAAGACGAGACAAGTCGACAAGACGAGACAAGACGAGACAAGACGACAAGACGAGACAAGACGACAAGACGAGACAAGACGACAAGACGACAAGACGACAAGACGACAAGACGACAAGACGAGACAAGACGAGGCAAGACGACAAGACGAGACAAGACGACAAGACGACAAGACGACAAGACGACAAGACGACAAGACGACAAGACGACAAGACGACAAGACGACAAGACGACAAGACGACAAGACGACAAGACGACAAGACGACAAGACGACAAGATGACAGGATCACAAGAAGACAGACGACAAGACGTTATCACCAGCTGAATGTGGGCTTGATTAATTTAATCTCGAACAGTGCGTTTGGAACCGATTTCCCTTATCGACTTTGCTCGTTTGATGAGTAAGGATTGCTTTATCAAGTGTCCACCCCGGCTAGACAAGAAAAGTCAATATTTCATGTCTCAAAATCACATAAATTGATTGTTATCGGGAAAAGCTTGATCACTTGTTTCGTTCTTGGATTGGAGGGAGTGAAACCATAAATCCCTATATTTTAATCTGTTTGTACTTTTTTATTCCATTCGATTCTGAGATTCATACTACGGCTTGTGGTGCAATCACAGTCAGCTCAGGGACAGAGTTAATTAACGCTCTTGAACGGAGAGAAGCTGTCGCTGATAGTTGGTTGTTGCGGTCTAATATTTGCCATCCTGCCAGTCAGCTAGCGGGTGAGTCAGGACCAACAACGCTGGTGGTGTCGACAATTTGCAATCAGTTAGTTGAGTTACTATATGACAAGCGGTGGGTTGTCCAAGAAATTTACCTCCGAGAGGGTTTGTTTCGTCACGACAAGTTCACTATCAAGACAAGATGATGACAGGCATACACACAGTGCTGAATATCCACTTGCCCAAGGTTTGTATGATCACAAACCTTCATCATCTTCAATCGGAGGTTGCATAGACTAAACGAACATTTACATTGGGCATTAGGTTGTCCCAAAATTGCGCATGGTTAAAAAGCTTGGGGGCTCACCCTGCAAATGATAGCTAAGGGTGTTAGAAATAAACTTTTGTATGACGGCAACTTTCAGAAATGACGTTTAGAGGTCGCCCCGGTGAGATTTTTAGAAAATGACCATTTTTCGTAATAAATTTCATACAAATATTTTTTACCGTACAAAAATTGGCAATACCCACTATTTTTATATTTTTTACAGCTTGATATGGATCCAAACTTCTTGGAAAAAATAATTAACGACATGTTTTGCAGATAACTTTTTAATACTGAATTTTTTAATTTACTAAAATTTGTTATTTTTTATATACCGTCGTGCGGGGCTTCTTTTTACACTTTTTCATGATTTTTCAACTTTATGACATTATTACTCCCAGAGTAGTGAATGGATTTCCACAATTTTTACACATAATAATTGTGAGTATGTATGTAGGATGTATACAAAATTTGAACTAAATCCATCAATAAACAAAAAAGTTGTTCATACACCAATCGGACACATCTCATATAGAACCAGATGGGGGCTACTTTGGACATGTTTATCTAAAACAAAATTGCATTTCAAATTCCAGGTTTATTTAGAAAACTACTTTGTACTAATACTGTAGTATACTATATCAGACATGATTTCAATAAATTTATGCGTTTGAAGATGGTTCCGTGCTACCTTTGATATTATGAGCAGCGTGATATTGCTATATAAATAGCCTGAAAAAAAGGACCATCAATCCTTTATTTGGGTCAAATGGTCATTTATAATGTATAACGATACAAATATTCGATTGTATATGCCACGTTGATATATTTTGAATGAATTGATCAACCCTTTGAAATTTATGAACTGTAGAAACAATGCTTACAGACCAAATGTTCTGATACGTTATGTATATTTTATTGATTTATTCGATGTATTTTCGCGTCCTGCCAAGCAATAAACGGTCTGTTTGAAAAATAATTTCAACCAAATGGGGGGAAAACTATTGCTTCGTAATAGTCCCAAAGACATCAAACAGATTTGAACCATATTTCGAATTCAAAAAATCCATATTCGAAAGTGTCCAAAGTAGCCCCGCATTTCAAAAGTAACCCCGCACGACGGTACTCTGCATTTTACCCATCATAAAAAGAATATGAAGCTAATGCAAATTTTAAATAATTTTCATAAAAAAGATAGGAAATTTTATGAGGAAAAACTTTGCCGAAGACGGCATGGCGTTTTTTCTATCCGTTTTAGAGTTATTCACGATTTACTATTTGATGAAATTTGAATTTTTAGGTATTTTTCAAAACTGCCACATAAGAACTTTTTAAAAACACATAAAAAGTAAAAAAATCACGTATGCTCAACAATGTTTTGTCTTGATTGTGTTTAGGAATTATGGTGGCATCATTTATTGAATTTTTGTTTCCGTTAACAAATCCATTTTCTTTGATACAGAAAGGTACCTACAAGCGAGAAACTTTATCATCAGGTACCATTTTGAGATGCCTCAGTAGGCCATGGCATTTTAACGGTGATGTATTGACAATGGTTTATACGAGCATAATACACAATCAAACGCACGGTACATTTCCTATATCATTTAGAAGGTGATACATTCCGCAAAACATGCCGATTTTGTTTTTCAATGATGTTGTTCTAATCGTTCAAAGACATGAATAAAACGTTCTAGTAGTCCCTATCATTTTGATCAACATCTCTCTCTCTCTCTCTCTCTCTCTCTCTCTCTCTCTCTCTCTCTCTTCTTGGCGTAACGTCCTCATTGGGACAAAGCCTGCTTCTCAGCTTAGTGTTCTATGAGCACTTCCACAGTTATTAACTGAGAGCTTCCTCTGCCAATGACCATTTTGCATGCGTATATCGTGTGGCAGGCACGAAGATACTCTATGCCCAAGGAAGTCAAGGAAATTTCCTTTACGAAAAGATTCTGGACCGACCGGGAATCGAACCCGTCACCCTCAGCATGGTCATGCTGAATACCCGTGCGTTTACCGCCTCGGCTATATGGGCCCTTTGATCAACATATAGGATGATAAAAATGACGTCACTTGTTTACGTCCAAAACTGTTGTTTACCAACAATAGCCTACCTTGTCTTATTGTATGCCGTGTATGTGTAATGGTAATCAAATTGTTCTGACCTTGGATTACATTACGTTAACTCACTGGTTCATCTCATCCCACCCGTTTTAATTTGCCTCGGTGTATCTTATTTTCGGTGTTGATAAGATAGTTCAAGTCAGTAAGTGTAAAAAAGACATGCTCTGCTTTTTAGAATGTCTTGAATTGTAACCTAGAATCTAAAAATTGGTATTCTTACGTAAGATGTTCGTAATCGCAATTTGAATTTGGTATGGATCAACGTATTCGCCTTTATTCACTTTGCCACTTTTTCCAGGGCTGTTTCACTGGTCCAGGACTCATATACGCGAAAATATGGCGCAACATTTTGTGGAGAATATCTTTAAAAAATCAATAGGCAGTACGAAGCTTGTCAAGAGAGCTAGCTTTTTAAGAAATCTTTGCTAGTTAATTTCTATATGAAGGGATTGAATAACAAAAAATAAAAATCAATTATTGATGTCACCATAATTCCATAACACAATCAAGACAAAAACTTGTTGAGCATACGTGATTTTTTACTTCGTATGTGTTTTTAAGAAGTTCTTATGTGACATTTTTAGAAAAATACCTAAAAATTCAAATTTTACTAAATAGTAAATCGTGAATAACTCTAAAACGGAGAGAAAAAACGCCATGCTGTCTTCGGCAAAGTTTTTCCTTATAAAATTTCCTATCTTTTTATGAAAATTATTTAAAATTTGCATTAGGTTCAGATACTTTTTATGATGGGTAAAATGCACAGTATATCAAAAAATGGCAAATTTTAGTATATTCAAAAATTCAGTATCAAAAAGTTACCTGCAAAACATGTCGATAATTATTTTTTCCAAGAAGTTTGGATCCATATCAAGCTGTAAAAAATATAAAAATAGTGGGTATTGCCAATTTTTGTACGGTAAAAAATATTTGTATGAAATTTATTACAAAAAATGGCCATTTTTCAAAAATCTCGCCGGGGCGACCTCTAAACGTCATTTCTGAAAGTTGCCGTCATACAAAAGTTTGTTTCTAACACCCTTAGCTATCATTTGCAGGGTGAGCCCCCAAGCTTTTTGACCATGTGCAACTTTTGGGACAACCTATTGGGCATCGTACAACACGAAATATTTGCAGACCAGTTTTGATCAGTCTCTTTGTTTGACAGAAAAAAGTGTAACTAGCCTTGAATGTAATTTCTAGGATTGAGTTTACTCTTTCTCATAATTCATTTTATTGAGATATCTCATTCGCAACAATCTTTCCCTGACCTCATTCACACCTTTAGAGTTTCCTGGAAGTTACCCCATTAATTAAAACCTTACCAAAACCGTTCACTAATTAAACATAATTTGTTAATATTCCAAACAGCAACCCCTGTAATTATAAGACCGCCGCGAAACAGTGACACGCAGCCGATTGGACGAACTAGTTTCAGTTCGGGCCGTCTCCAATGAAGATATCATTCCTGAAAATGATCCCGCGAATTGACCGCTTCAAGTCAGATTTATTTCGCCCCAAACGCAACCCTGAACCCGATCAATCCCTTTGCGTCTTCATCGAAGCGAAACCCCAAACAGAAACCAAATTCCATTTAAGTGGTGTGTCGAATTTTCGGGAGATGCTCCTCCCATCGCAAATGGTCCATGTGGTTAAGTTTTGAAAAAGTGTGAAAATTTATTGCTCCTAATAAGGCACAAATGCTGCTTCCGCTGCTGCTCTTCTCGGCTAATAGATGTAACCCAAAGTGTGATTAATTGATCCCAGTCTGCCTGCCTGCGGTAAAATCGGTTATTAGATTCAACGATGCACGCTATGTCCAAAGCGAATTATTATGGAACTTTATAATGATGCAAATAGTACAAACTTTATTGCCGTTTCGTGCAAATTTGCCTATACTTAAGTATAGGATATCGAGCTTTGTAAACCAGAGCTTGTAAAATGGAAGTTGCCCAAATAGATCAAAACATATGAGTCAGTGTAACATTAAAAATCATATACCTAAATGAAATATTTCGTCATATCGTTTTCTGGTTGGCCAAAGTTATTTTAACCAGAAAAAAATGTCGAGAGCAATCATTAAAGAATTTCATAAACAAATGTAAGAACATTTTGAACGACACTAGTTGCAACAAGCGTAAAACAAACGAATATCTTATTGCTTACGTTTTAATGGTATGCCAAGCTTTGCCATCTCAAGGATGCGCTGCAAAAATGAATTACTTCTAATGAAATGGGTTCATTCAATAGGAAGCAATCAGTGAAGTACTAGATTTAAAGTAGTGAGCAGGATTTTTGTATGGTGAGATGATCAGTTCTCCATTTCTGTAATGAAATGGTGCACACAGTGTGGGTTATATGATTTCTTGATTAATTTGATGCTATTTGAGCAAAAGTTTGGGTAACTGTGTAGTTGTATTATTTGTTTCTTGCAACTTCAACAACACAGTTACCCAAACTTTTGCTCAAACAGCATTAAATTAGGCAAGAAACCACATAACCCATGCTGTTTGCACCATTTCATTGCAGAAATGGAGAACTGATCATCTCACCATACAAAAATCCAGCTCACTACTGTCAGTCTAGTACTTCACTGATTGCGTCCTATTAGATGATCGCTATGAAATTATGGAAAAGTTTTTACGTTGTTACGTTACGTTACGTTACGTTACGTTACGTTACGTTGGAAATAAAAAACAGAGCAAACTGTGTTATGACAAAATCGGTACGAATCATAAAAACATTTATATTTAAAAACAAAGTGTTTTACAATTTCTGGAATCGTTCCTTGAGGAGTCTTTGAAGGCTGCCATGGAGAAAATACTGTCCGAGTGTCTGATAGAATCACAGGTGGAATTTCTTGTTGAATCCTTGTAGGAAACCCTGGAGGAAATCTGGCGGAGTCCTTGGAAAAATCCTTGCGGGTTGGAGCATTTAAAAAAACTGTAGAAGACCCTCATGAAATCCCTGCAGAAATTCGTGCAGGAAAATCTTAAGAATTTCCTGAAGTTTTCGCTGGAGGAATTTCAAAAAGAATCCCTGCAGGAATGCTTGCAGGCTCTCAGGTAAAATTACTGGAAGGATTATTTTAGATATCTCTAAAATTTTTTGGAGAAATTTCTGTCTGAATTTCTTGACGAATTACTGGAGAAATCTCTGAACGAATTTCTAAAGCAATCTCTAAAAAAGTTAGAAGGTGGCGCCACCAATGTGGATAAGTTGCGAACTACTAAATTCTTGGCAATTAATGCCCTTGATAAATTAAAAAAAAAACATTGTCAAAGAGTGAGCCTGTAATGCTTCGTTTTAGAGTAATTAATTTTGACCCGCTAGATTTAGATCTTGGCCCTTAGTGCATTGCAGGATAAATTTCTGAAGGAATCCCGGGTGAAATTACTTAGGAAATTTCTAAGGAATCCTGGGAATATTACTGTAAAAATTCCTACAGGAATGGCTGAAGGAATTCTTGATGAAATTCCAGGAGAAATTCTAGGAATTCGGAGGAATTCTAAAAATTCGGAGGAATCCCTGGACCAATTTGTGAAGAAATTCCTGGAGGAAACTCTGAAAGAATTCATGGAGGAATTGCTTGAAAAATTTCAGGGGAAATCTGTGGAGGAATCCATGGTGAAATCCTAGGAGAAATTGCTTTAGAAATCCCTGAGAGCATTCCTGGAGGAATTCCCGGAGTAATTCCAGAAGGAATTTCTCGAGAAACTTCAAGAGTATCTGCTGAAAGAATTCCTGATTGTGAAGAACAAGCTTAAGAACAAAATTCACAAAATAAAAAAGAATAAAAAGGAATTCTTGGTGGTACTACCTAGAAGAATTCCTGGAAGATTCCCTGGAGAAATCTCCAGAAGTTCCTGAAGGAATCCCAGGAGAAATTTAAGTAGGAATCCCAGAAACATCACTTTGGAATTTTTAGGGCAATCCTTGCAGGATTCCGTGGAGAAATTTCTGGAGGATTCCCTTGTAAGTACAGAGTAACATTACACACACAGAACATAATACACAACACATTGTTGTCCACTACATTCCTAAGAAGAAGACACAAAAAATGGGTCCATAACGTCGGTTTTAATTGCAACAGACTGGAAGCCATTACCCCAGATCGAAATTCCTGGATTAGTCCCAAAATGAATTCCTGTAAAAATCCCTCGAGGCTTTCTTGGATGACCTTTTCGGGGAATTCTGGAGGATATTCTGCAGAAGTGATTAATAAAATGACTGGAGAAATTGCTGGTGGGATCCCTAGAAAAAATCTTGGAGGAATCCCTGGAGGAATCTCTAAAGGAAGTACAAGAAGAATCTCTGGAGGAATTTCTGGAGGAACTTCTGGAAAAATTTCTAAGGGAATCCATGGCGAAATTTCTGGAGCAATCGTTGGAGAAATTCCTGGGAGAGTACCTAAATGAATTCATAGAAGAATCCCTGTAGGAAATTCAGTAGGAATTCCTGAAGGAACCCCTGCAAAAATTTCTGTAATAATCCCTTAAGAAATTGCTGGTGGAATATCTGGAGAAATTCTTGGAGCAATTCCTTGAGGAATCTTTGGAGAAATTCTAGATGAATCTCAGGAGAAATTTTGAAGTCATCTCTGGAGGCATTTTTGGAGAAATTCTTGGAGGCATTTCTGGAGGAATCCCTGGAAGATATTCAGGAGGAATTCGTGAAGAATTACTTGGAGGAATTGCACGGGTAATCCCTGGATAAATTCCCTTTGTTATCCATAGAGGAAACTCAGAAGGAGTTCTTGGAGTAATCTCTGAAGGAATTCCTGGAAAAGCCTCCACTTGAGGAACTACTGAAGCAATCTCTGGAGCAATTTCTGGAAGAATCCCTTGAGGAACTCCTTGAAGAATCCAAGGAGAAATCCTAGAAGGAATTCCTGCAGGAATTCCTGGAGGACTTTGTGGGGGACTTTGAGGAGAAACCCCTGGAGGAATCCCTGGAGGAGTACCTGGAGGAATCTTTAGGGAAATCCATTGAGAAATCTTTGAAGTTATCCCTGGAGGAATTTCAAGTGGAATTCGTGGAGAAATCCGTAGAGGAGTCTTAAAAAGATTTTCCGGAGGAATCCCTGCAGGGATTCCATTAATAATCTCTGAAGTAATTGCTGGTGGAATCCCTGGAGAAATTCTTGGAGCAATCCCCGGAGGAAGTTTATAAGAATCCCTGGACGAATTTTGAAGGAATCTCTGAAAAAATGCTTAAAATGCTCTAAAAGAATCACCAATGGAATTCCTGAGGAAGGACATGAAGTTATTCCCGATTGAACATTTGTAGACACGTTCGGAGAAACATGATTTCTTGGGTTATCGGCAAGGTTATCGGCTTGGAGTCTAAAATAATTTGCGTTGACAGATTTCAAATCATCGCCGACGTTTCGGTCCAGGTATTGGATCTTCCTTAGGGCCATTTTTTTTTGCTAAGCGACACATACATATTCAATATTATACATACAATTTTAACAGAAAATTTAACAGAATTTACAACTCACTCGATACGACCTGTTACAGAACTTTTTTCAAAGCAAAAAATGTCGGGTCATACAGGGTCTCGCTATACTTGTGGGCCATCCGGTTTGATTCGATCCAGGGAATCCTCTTCCAGAATGGAGAAATACCTGCAGGGATTGACCACTTCTTCAACTGATTGTTTGTTGTCTTCGACGGTCTCATACAAGGTTGTATTAGTTCTAGTGATTTAGTGTTCGGCTGGTGCATCAGTGTGGTGTTTTGTGATCCGTCCATGTGTTCACCTCTCTCTTCGCAGCTCACCGTGAGTAGGAAAACTTTACGTTGCGCTCATGATCTGAAATCAGTTAACGAAAATTATTTTAGACTGAACGCTGAAAACCCAAGAAATCAAGCACCCAAATCAGTCGACTTTCGTAACCAAAACAACATTTCAGGGAAACTTTTGTAAAATTTTGTTGGGAAAATTACGAAGGATCTCCTGCATGAATTTCCTGAGAAGTTCACAAAAGAGCTTCCAAATTAACTCGAAGAAAAATGATCACGGAAAAAAGCTGAAGAAATTCCGAATGGAGTCATGGAGAAATTCTTTATGGAACTTTTCAAAGTAACCCTTATAAAAAGTAATTTTGAGGGCAATTTTCGAGGAAACTGCTGGAGGAATCATTGAAATAATTCCTGTTAGAATTACTGAAAGATTTCTGAAGAAATTTCCAATTATTAGCTGCCCCAAGTGGGACTATGACTTCAGCTAGGTCTACAGTTCGGTAAATACTCTCAGAATATGATCTGCACAAATTATTTTAACCCTTATGTGGCCGACCGGGTACACTGGAACCTCTTTTTATGCACATGGCTGGGACTGCATAAATTAAATATGTGCATAAATTAAAAAAGGCATAAACAGAGGGAAATTTATGCATAAATTAAGTTTGGGCTTTAATTAGAAAATCTAGTTTGCGAGAACAGATCTTGCTCCTGGGCAGTTAAAGTGGGGCTAAGGGGGTTTCCAGAATGTTCCCAGAGAGCCCAAAAAGGGGGTTCCAAGGGGCTTCAGGGGCGTTTTAAGGGGTCGTTTTGGGGGATTTGAGGAGCCTTACAAGGGTGTTCTGTCAAGATTTTTTGGTGTTTTCATGGGATTACGGAGAATTCTGGGGTATTTCAATAGTATTAAGTGGGTTTCAGGGGCGTTCCAAGGGGCTTTAGGGCAATTCAAGGGATCTCAGGAGACTTTAAAGGGCGTTGCATGAGGTTTGAGGGGCGATTTAAGGCATTTCAGAGTCTGCTCTGAAACTTCCTGAAATGCCTCATAAATCCCCCTTGAACCCCCGGGGGCCCCATGTAACGCACCTGAGAGGCTTCGAAACCCCTGAGAACTTCTTCGTAATGCTTCCGTAACGCCTCTGAGTCCCCCGAAAATGCTCTAAAACGTCTTGAAATGCCTCCAAAATCCCTTTTAAATCCCCTCGGATCCCATGTAACGCACCTGAGAGGCTCCGAACCCCACGAAAACTCCTCGTAACGCTTAAGTAACGCCTCTGCATCCCGCCGAAAATGCTCTGAAAAGCCTTGAAATGCCTCCAAAATCCCCCTTAAACCCCCTCGGACCCCATGTAACGCACCTGAGAGGCTCCGAACCCCACGAAAACTCCTCCGTAACGCTTAAGTAACGCCTCTGCATCCCACCGAAAATGTTCTTAAACGCCTTGAAATGCCTCCAAAATCCTCCTTAAACCCCTTCGGACCCCATGTAACGCACCTGAGAGGCTCCGAACACCCCGAAAACTCTTCCGTAACGCTTCCGTAACGCCTCTGAATCACGCCGAAAATGCTCTGAAACATTTTGGAATGCCTCCAAAATCCCCCTGAAACCCCCTCGGACCTCATGTAACGCACCTGAGAAGCTCCGAACACCCCGAAAACTCCTCCGTAACGCCTCTTAATCACGCCGAAAATGATCTGAAACATCTTGAAATGTCTAAAAAATATCCTCCTAAACCAAAACCCCTAAAAACGCCGCCATAACACCTCTGAAACCAGCCTAAAATGCTCTGAGACTTCCTGAAATGACTCCGAAACCCCATTAAGACCCACTCGGACCCCATGTAACGCACACGAGACCTTCGGAAACACCCAAAAACGAACCTGTAACCTTCCTTTGTTCTCCTCTGTAAACACCCCTTGGCCCGTCATCATTAAATATTCTTATGCACAATATTGGTTCTGAGTAGCTTTCCCTCTTTTTATGCAGGGCATAAAAAAGGTGCATAAATTAAATGTGCATAAAAATAACATGCATAAAAAGAGGTTTTAGTGTACCCGGGTACCCAGCGCCCATTTAAAACGCACGGTATAGAAAAAAGCGAAAAAATTGTTGGACGCATAACGGTTAAAAGAAATCAAGAATCTTCTGCAGACACTTCTAAACATCCAAAATCAGTAATTTTACACTTCGAGTTTCTCGAAGTACTCCCAAATTTCTAATTTTATTCCGAAATCATAATTATACTATGCGTCATAACTGGGCTAAAACTAAGTTCATGGTCCCGTGTAGAGACAGAGACAGAGCACAAAGTACTGAGAACATAAATCATTTTAAACGGGATAGATTGAACGAACATGCCAGAAGTTGCTACCAGTGCTGAGAATGTCATTTCGACTTATCTAAAATTCAACCATATCCAGCTCATTTTTGAATTTCAAGCTGAGAATATGGAGTATGAAAAACTTGTGCGGCTCGACCAGTTATACACGGAAACCGCTCTTTTTTGAATATTTAAGGTAAATGTCACGGGCTACCTTCGAAAAATGCCAATAGATATCCACCATGAATATCATTGGCATTTTCCGAAGGTAGTCCGTGACATTTATCTTAAATATTCGTAAAAAACAGGCTTTTCCGTGACTTTCTTGTAGAACTGGTCTAGCCGCACAAGGTTTTCATATACCATATTCTCAGGTTGAGCTTCTAAAATGAGCTGGATGTGGTTGAATTTAGATATGTCAAAAGGACATTTTCAGCGCTGATTGCTGCATCCAATATTAATTTATTTTCTCGATCAGCCTAGATTCTAGAAAGCTATGTAGTGCCGGTAGCGATTGTCTCAATTGGCTAAGAATAACACTTCGGATTACTTGTTCCAGTGGGAAGAGTTCACCAACAGGTGACCCCTAATTCATGGTGTGATGCGGCTATATCCCAAGCAACACACATGTTAGTGATAGCGAGGGTGCCTTTGCCAGCGTGCCTTTCGATGTCATATTGGAAGCCGCACGGCGTCTTGATATATCTCCAATGACTATAAATTGGATGATCAAAAACCGACATCTCTTCTCGACATTGCGTCAAGCAACGATTGAAAATTGAGTGTTTGTGGATGTCCCCAAAGGAGGGTCTTATCACCATTTTTTGTGGAATCTTATAGCAGATACGCTATTGAGGCAACTCAATGATAGCGGGTTTCCTACTTATGGTTTTACCGACGACTACCTAACATTGTTAGTCGATATGTGCATCAGCACCCTTTTCTACTTGAGGCAATGCGACCTTCAGTTGATTGGGCGGTGGTGTCGCCAATATGGCCTTTCGGTAAATCCGAGTAAAACATCTATTGTTCTTTTCACAGAAAGGCGAAACCGTAATGGCGTTCGACCATTGCGTCCCTTTGATTCTGAAACCAATGCGACTGATCAGCTAAAGTGAGTTGGAGATATTCTTGATTCAAACCATTCCTGGACACCTCACATTGAGTTCAGAATCAAGTATGTCTGGCCTTCGGGCAATGCCGGCGAACCTTTGGTAAAACTTGGGGTCTAAAGTATATCAAATGGATTTACACAACTGTTGTTCTGCCAATATTGGCCTATGAATGTCTTGTGTGGTGGTAAAAGGGCAAAGTGAAAACGATCCTATCACAATTAGGCCGTCTCCAAAGGATGGCGATGTCTGGAGCGTTCTCTTCAACTCCCACGGCAGCGCTCGAAGTTCTCTTCGACGTTGCCTCACTAAATATTCATCTCAAACAAGAAGCACTTTCTTGCACTTACCGGCTACGGGTACTTGGTCTACTAGAGGAAACTCCTGTGAACCGCACATCAACACACACCTCGTTGTTTCTACTTTTGGTGAATTGGGACAAAATTGTCCTTGCTCTAAGTGATCTTACAATTGCATGTAATTTTCCATATAATCTGTACTTTTACAGAATAATCTGTACCTGTCTTACTCACTTGGTAGACGCTGCACCGTTTTTCAGGCCGAAATGCTCTTATGTGCGGAGTGCTATCAGCATTCCAGCAGTATGGAATGGGAAAAGTCATATACTTCTGTTCAGATAGCCAGGCTGCTATTAAAGGACTTACTTCGGCCAACGCTAGGTCGAAGATAGTTATCGCTTGTCGAATTCAAATTGGGGAGCTGAATTCAGCAAATGCTATTCACCTTGTATGGATACGTGGTCATTTTTCCATCGCTGGAAATGAAATGGCTGATGAGTTAGCTCGCACTGGAGCATCACATGACTTCATTGGCCCAGAGCCAGTTATTCCGGTATCCAAGTGTCGGGTAAAGCTTCAGATTGACACCTGGGCTGCCACTCAGCACAAACAATACTGGAATAGTTTGGAGTCATATCGTCAAACAAAATTGTATTGTACTGAGCCATCTCTACGGGTGTCAAATCTGTCAAAGCAGAATTGCAGCATGCTGCTCAAAACATTAACTGGCCTCTGCCAAATCAGCTATCACATGGCGAATATTCAGTTTTTGCGCAACTGCCTTTCCGAGTACTCGCTTAACACTTATTAAGTGAAACTGACTTGTTTTTCTTGTGGAAAAAGCTATAGGCTCTCTTTTCGCTTATGCATTATCATAGTGCCCTTTTCCTAGACCGACCGGGAATCGAATCCGTCACCCCCTCCATGGTCATGCTGTACACCCACGCCCTTGCCCACGCCTTTTCAGTTGAGGCTATATTGCCCTTAATATGTACTGTAATTTTCTGGATTTTAAAAGTTATTTTTTCTGTAACAAATAGGGTAAAAGCTCCCTTAGTGGAGGTAGTACCAATAGTGGTGGTAGTGCCAATTTAGCACTATTTCGACCAAAAAGCTTGCAAATGACATTTTTAATAGATGCACCATACCTAATTAATAACATTAATTCAGTTTTGTGTTCAGGATTTGCCGTAAAACCTATTTTAAACAATTATTTTCCTTAATTTTTTTGCTCCTTTGCACCTATAGTGGTGGTAGTGTTCCTATAGTGGTGGGTCCCATATGAATTCAATGGAATGCGCCACTATAGGAACCAATATTAAATTTTACCTCCATAATAGGAACCGTGTACCTATAGTTGGTGCAAGTGATTTATTAGCCAAAACTTAAATAAACAATGATTTTTACTTTTTTCCTAGCAAATTTAAGTGAAAACCTATCGATTAACGTTTTCAGACTTTTTATTTTATGGTATCATCAATTGTATTCAATTATTTTACTACAAGGAGCTACTAATAGCACCACTATTGGTACATTTACCCTAGTACAATTCATCGACTGCCTACTGTACCGATCACAACACAACCTTATTTATGACCTACCGGTCACCAAACGGACAGAGTCTTCGAAAGTGATTTGTGGAAACGCGATCTTGACCGAGAGCAGGGCACATTCAAGCCATCAACAGTGCGGCGAATAATGTCTGCAAAGAGGCCAATGTGTTGTAAGTGTCAAACCTCGGGTGTCCGCTATTGACAGCTGAGCGTTGTAAAACCCTCCCGATTCCCACAAGGTCAGACCGTGTGAGAAACCTTCCGAGCAACGGAATTTCCGCGTTGGGTGCGTGTTTGAGGATTTCACCTCTCTTTCTCTGTAGGCGTTTACGATTGTCAGTGCTGGTTTGGGGGCCCTTTGATCTAGAAAAGGTGATACCTTGATGGAGGCAACGCGACGACCGGCGCGGCGTTGCGACCCAGCCAACAGGTTCTCTTAATAGGGGAGGGATTATCGAAACGGGCGAAAAACTTTGCATGAATTAACGCGCCGATCGAAACCGCCCATGGTCTGAGCTCTGTTGCAGCAGTGCGGCTAAGCCAGATCGAGTCAAGTCAGCCCATTAAAAGCAAGTGCACGACATAAGTAGCTTAATGGATAAAGCTCAAATTTATTAGCTGCACGATAATCTATGGGCTTCGGACCAGAGGTTGAACTAGAAAACAAGAAATCGAGCTGCATTGTGGGTTGGATCAGTGGTGCTGGATTCGGACACAGGAAATTGATGAAATTGTCTCTTTTTTATTTTTCGAAATGAAGAGGGTATTGGATTTATTATAGGTTATCGTGAATTGTAGCACACTCCATGCTTCTCTTATGAGGTGTGCAATAATTGTCGATTTACTTTATATCTCCATTGTGTATCATTGATGAAAATTTAAAAATTATGTTATCTGAAAAATTAAAATCTGAAGAAATTTTCCAAAACTCAGATGGCAACACTTCTATTGGTTCATATCTCGCGGTCACCCGCCCAAGGGTGATCGTTTGTTTTCAATTATGACACTGTGTTTTCCGCTATTCCGCCGTACTATGTATGGGTCCGTTGTTCAAGCTGGACAGTTCAATGGTGGAAATTATTTATAAAGGTACTCCCCACGGGGTGCCACGTGGTCGCAGCGATGATATGCAAACTTGCAACAAATCCGCAACTTTTCACTAAGCACTGCCGCCACCAGTCCATGACCACGTGAAACTCTATTCCTCGGATCTCGGCGTCAACAGTGCAATATGTTGCAGTCAATTTATGCTGTCATAATTATGAGTATTATTACAGGACTTAAGCAAACAGAAAGTCTGCCACGCTGCTACAACAGGTTGCATTTCAAATCCGCTCTGATCGTTTTGCATACGAACCTCCTCTTACCATCATGGACAAACTCGGAAAGAGAAGGAACCAAAACACGAGCGCAATTTTCACCCAAGGAGTGATAATTTGATTAAACTTCTTTTCTTCTCAGCATGAGTTATGAAATTATACTGACACGACGCCGGCCATACTTTTTGTGACCTCAGGCCACATTGCAATAGGTGCCCGGTTCATAATTGAATCTGTCTGAGCGACTTAGACAGCGCCACCAAAGTATGCTTTTGTGGCAACAATTTGTCACGATTATCTCGGTCGATCAGTTTAAGTTGGTCGGTGGCAGTCGGCGACAAGAGCTATTCAAAATGTTACAAATTATAGAGCACGATTGAATTAAATCCATAAATAATGACCCTATTATAGGTAAACAACGACGATCGACGGCAGCTCTTAGAAACTGGCGCACGCTGAGTATATGATGGATCGGTGAGACTAATGAAGAACTTGTAAGTCTACTAGCCTAGAAATGACTGCATGATGGACTTACAAGATTGGCGTATTGAACTGTATTCAATGTTTTTATGGGGCAATTATGTGGAAAAGCAGTGCAGCTGGACATTCCAAATACAAAAACAAAGTTTTACCCATCCTCCATTTAAGAACGTTGAATAAAAAATATACAATTTTTTCAGATTTCACGGACGTACGTGAAGTGATTGAAAGGTGAAAGCCGCACTTCGATAAGCACCTGAACGGCACGGAGCCTACGTACCCTGAGAACTATGGAAGCGAAGTAAACGAAAACGGCAGAGCAATCCTGCCTTTCAGCCCTGGGCAAGCACGGGTGTAAGTAAGTATGCTAGAAGCGCGAGTCGTATTTTCTCCTATGCGTTGCAGAGGGCTGAATCCAAAGACTTCCATCCTGGACGATTGCCCGCCATCGCCTTGACCTGTAACCAGGTCAAATTTCTGTCGATTTGTTTTATTTCGTTGTTGAGGCTGCGCCGCCATGAGCTTCTGGGTCTACCTCTGCTACGATGTCCTGCCGGGTTCCAATCTTAAGCTTACTGGCCGATTTCGTTTCCACCCCTGCGTAGACTGCGGCTGATTCATCTCCACTTTCACTCCCGAATTTTTGTCGCTATCGGCTTTTGATGACATCGACGATGGAGCTCCAAGTTGGAGATTCAAATATTCAGGCCACCATGCACGAATTATATACCGCAGGCATCAATTGACGAAGACCTGCAGCCGTTTCGTGTTCTTCACTGATACACACCAGGTTTCATTGGCGTATAGCAGCACAGATTTCACGTTCGAGTTGAAAATTCGGATTTTGGTGCGTTGAATAATCTGGTTGGTTTTTCATACATTTTTTAAACTCGTAAAAGCAGCTCTCGCCTTCTTGATCCGTGCATCTATGTCGATCTGGGTGCCAACATCGACCACCATTTGACTAACAAGATATTGAAAGCTTTCAACATTATCCACTGATTGCCCAGCTAGCGTAAAGCTGGAAGGGTTGACCGTGTTTACATCCAACGTTTTGGTCTTGTTGACGTTGATGATAGGGTTGCCGCCGAGGAGCGATTGGCAAGATCATCGAGCTAGGGGAGCAACGTTATCGGCCAACTCGAGGTCGTTTAGGTTCTCCATGGTAATGGGCTACCACAGCAACCCACGATTTGATTCACGATCAATCTCACCTACCAGGATCTCCAGCAACGGCCCGGACGGGTTCGGACAAGACACCGATGTGCAGTGCTCTGCACGAAAATGCCCTGTACTGTGCTTTAATGAGGCTGATGATTTTCTCAGGGACACCCTTGCGCCTGTGGGCATCCCACATGTTTTCATGATTGAGACGGTCGAAAGCTTTTTCGTAATCAATGAACACCAGGTAGAGACACTCTTGGAATTCATTGATTTGCTCCAGGATGATAAGGAGCTTGACAATATGGTCCACACAGGATCGTCCGGCACGGGATTTTGCTGCCGCCGGAAGGTTGCGTCAATTTTCTCCTGTATCCGATTTAGGATCACTTTGCAGAGGACTTTGAAAAAGATACACAGTAACATGATGCACCGTCAATTATCGCATACAGTCAGGTGACCCTTTTTGGGTACCTTTACCAAGACGCCTTGCATCCAGTCGGCCGGAAATGTAGCGGTTTCCCATATGTTGCAGAATAATTGTTGCAGAATAATTGGATAGTACGGGGTTAGCTTTGAGCATCTCAGCAGATATGTGATCGGCCCCTGAGGCCCTGTTCGATTTCATGCTACGGATGGCTGTTTCTATCTCCTGCACTGATGGAGCTTCGATGTTGACACGGGTAATGCGTCGAACCCTTGGCGGATCATGCTGAGGTGTTGATGGCGTGACCGACACTTGAAAAATGTTTTCAAAGTGCTCGAACCAGCGTTTCAACTGGTCAGCCGGGTCGGTCAGAAACTGTATAGACGTGTCTTTCACGAGCATCGTAGCATTCATCTTGGTCCCGCCAAGGCGACGTGAGACATCGTAGAGGAAACGGATGTCGCTGGTGTTTACGGCTTTCTCACCTTCGTCGGCTAAGGAGTCCGCCCATGCTCTTTTGTCCCGTCTACATGAGCGTTTCACTTCCTTCTCGAGAGACGAATAGCGCTGACGGGCTACGCCTTCGGCTCCTCGTGTTTTTGCTCGCTCTATCGTGGCTTTGGCGTTTCTTCGCTCCTCTATCTTCCTCCAGGTATCATCTGTGATCCACTGCTTTCTTCGGGTGCGTAGCTCATCCAAATTATTCTCGCCGCCGGTGGCGATAAAGGCGTTCTTGATGGCGGTCCATTTATCTTCTACGCTTCCACCTTCTGGAATATTTGCAGCACGGTTCTCTAGCTCCTCGACGAAGGGCCTTTTCACCGCAGCGTCTTCCAGTCGGCGTGTGTTGAACCGGTGCCCGATTGTCTCCTCCTGTCGCTGGATCCTGGCAATGCGCAGTCGGTTCTCGCCGATTAGGAGATGATAGTCGGACGCAATGTCGGCGCGACGTTTATTCCGCACATCAAGAAGGTTCCGTCTCCATGCAGACTCCATACATCCAGCTGATTCAGATGTGATCGATTTGATTACCCGTGACGCCATCACGGGAAACCCATGCCACTTTGGGCACTGGTCGATAAAGAAAAGAGCGATCCCCTAATCACCATGTCATTGTTGCCACAAAACTCTGCAAATAGCTTCCGCTTGAATTCGCCCATGAGGATCTTGATATCATCTTTCGGAATCTTGTCCACGACAGCATTCAGTTGACTGTATCTTGCAATTCGGCAGCATCGGTTGGCGCGTAACATTGGATCACGGTAAGGTTTCGAACCTGTGTTCTGAATCTGGCTACAATTATCCTCTCATTAATAGGTTCTCACTTCATGAGCGCAGCGTGGGCGTGAGCGCTGAGCAGGAAACCAACTTCACGGTGGCGAGGAGCGTGTTCACCTGGCTTAACGGCCAAGGCTTAATCTCCATTGATCGCTCTCTGAAACGAGAAGAAAATATGACAATCCCTTCGAGACACGGACGTTAACAAGGGACTGACCGAAAAGCTTCCGGAGTTTTTTAAGCGCAAAGTGCTGCAAATAATTTTCGGTAAGAAACTAAAAATCTGAGTATGGCGCAGATGCATGAATCACGAGTTGTATCACGTGTGTTAAGAAGCGAATATTGTGAATCGAATAAAATACGGCAGACTTCAGTGGGCTTCAGGGATGGTATCAAAAACCGAATAAGCAGGACTTTTACCGTATACGTACAGGAGTTGGACCACTGACTAGTTATGTCACTTAAGAGCTGAAATTTGGCTTTCTTTTACGATTAACTCTATCTTCTTATCAGTTGATGATTATCATGAGAGAATATATATGTCAAAAGTCCTAGTAAAAATCTCTGGAGAAGTTCTTGAATAATTTTCTGGAGGTATTTCCGGAGAACTCTCAAATAACGGAATTCTAGGAGAAATCCTGGAATTCATCAGAAGGAATTCCTGGACAAGATCGTTGGAAAGTATTCAAAAAGAAATATCTGAAGGAATTAAAGAAGGAATTCCTTACCATATTTTAGGAAGAATCTCTAAAGGGCTTTCTAAAGGAACGTTTCAATATCATCCCTGGAAAACATGCCTAGAGAGGAATTTCTGGAGTAGTTTCTGAAAAAAAAATCAATGGATAACTTCTTGAAGGGTTTCTTGGAGAAAAAAAAAAGAATATCATTATATATTCCTAAAAGAATCGTAGGACGAATTTCTGAAGAAATTCCATTGCAGGAGCTGCAGGGGGTATTCTCGAAAATAATTCAAGGATGGATTCCTGAACAAATCCGCGGCTAAACTCCTAGAAGGTTTTCTGGAGATAAGTCCTGGTTCCTGTATGCATTCTTCTAAAACTATCTGTGAGAGTTCCAATTCCAATACTAATCGCTGGAAGAATTCCTCGAACTTATCGGGTAATCTTTCTGGAGAATTTCTTAAAAAAAATCCCTGGAAGAATTCCTGAAGTAATTCCTGGAGGAATATCTCGAGGAAATCCTAGAGGAACTACTGGACAGATTCCTGGCGGAAGCCCTTGAAGAGTTTGAAGAGGAGACCCTGGTGGAATCCCTGGAGAGATTTCTACAGGGTTTTTGGAGGAATTTTCTCAGGGAATCTGTGGAGAAACCCCCAGATTAATTTCTGGAGGAATAACTGTACGAATTTCTAAGTGAATTCCTGGCGGAATTCCTTAAGCAATTTCTAGAGACATTTTTGGGGTGATTCCTGGAGGAAGTTTGTGAACTCCTGGAGGAGTCCTTGGAGAAATTCTACGATGAAACCCTGGAGGAATGCCTAGAGAAATCGCTTGAAGAATTATTGTAAGAAAATGCTGAGAGGAATGTGTGGATTAATTCCGGAGGAATTTCTGGCGGAATTCCTAGAGGAATCTCATGAGGAGATCTTGGAGATTCAGATCTCTGGAGGAATTCTTGGGACGTTTTCTGGATAGATTCAGCGAGAAATTGCTGTAAAAATTTCTGGAGGAATTCCTGGAAGAATTCCTTGATCAATTCCTAGAGGGATTTCTGAAAAATTCCTGGGGAAATTCCACGATGAGTCCTTGGAGAAATTCTTGGGGAGTCATCAAGTGACTCTACTAACAAAAGTAGCTGCATAAAAGCTTGAAGAGCAAACGCTTTTGGAAGCAAGCTCTAATAAAGCAAAAATGTTAGTTGGGGAATTCCTAGAGGATTTCCTAGTGAAATGCCTGGAGGCAAGCCTAGGAAAATTCCTGGAGGAACCCATATAGGAATCCCAAGAGAAATCTCTGGAGGAATTCTGGAGGAAAGCCTGAAGGAATTCCTGGAGGAATCCTAAGCACGAAGCACAATCCCTAAAGGATTCCCTAGAGGGATTCCTGAAAGAATTCCTAGAAGAATGCTTGGAGCAATTCCTGAAGGAATCCGTAGATAATTTTCTGGAGGAATCTTTATAAGAATTACTGGTGGAATCTCTGCATAAATTCTCTGAGGAACCCTTAGAGTAATTCTTGGAGAAATCTCTGGAGGAATTCCAGGAAGAATCCCTGGAAAAATTCCAAGAAGAATTCCTGAAGAAAATTCTTGACTGGAGCAATACCAAGGGCAGGGATAGGGTGCGACTCAAAAGTCTTTGCGTGACGCACACGCTGCTACGAGATAGCACAACAAACTAGAAGGAGACGAGTACGTGCAATCGGCTGTGTGTTGCCCGTTTACTTTGCCGCACGCCGAACTCGATGTACACAGCGCAACGAGTAACTTTCACGCAGCGACCAGAAAGACAAAAGAATTTTCACGCAGATTAGTGTAACACCGGATCAGCACATTTTTTGTGTTGATCCAGTCGTACACAAATATGATTGAAAAATCCATTGTCTTTTTGTTCGCTGAGTGAAAGTTACTCGTGCGCTGTGTTGTTTCATTTAGGGGCTGTCCATTTATTACGTAAGGCAATTTTTACGATTTTTTAACAACCCCACCCCCCCTTGTAAGATTTTTTGTATGAAAGTCCAAATATTTTTGTATGGCGCGTAAGATTTCTCAAAACCCACTCCCCCCATAAACCCTTACGCAATTAATGGACGGCCCCTTAAGGGTTTGCGCTGGGGGGCTCCTGTCTCTCACGCTCTCTCTATCGAATGTACTCTCTCTATGTTCGCCTCTGTGCTTTGCTCTTTGCTTGACACTACGCAAATTTCGAATCAAACAACCCATCACTTGGCAATCCGTGACAAGCTAAACAACTTTGCCGAAAACACAAACTCTTTAATAATTTTGTTAAGTTATTTTTTCTGTTTGTGACAAACACAGTTCCAAACACCGTGCATTACTCCCTGCGCCGTAGAGCTGGTGCTGCGATTTGTCTCTCGTACAATTACGAAAGCACTCACTGACACGCAAAACTCGATGTACACAGCGCAACGAGTAAATTTCACGCAGCGACTGGAAAGACAAACACGTGTGTGTGTGTGTAACACCGGATCAGCACATTTTTTGTGTAGATCCAGTCGTACACAAATATGAGTGAAAAATTCTTTGTCTTTTTGCTCGCTGCGCGAAAGTTACTCGTGCGCTGTGTTGTTTCATTTAAGGGTGCATACGTCTCTGTTTCTCGGCAAAACGAGAGACAAGCACTTGAGGTTGTGTGAAGCATACGCTTTTTTCGCACCGCACGGTGCATGCCGCCAATCCCTGACCAAGGGAAATCCCTGGAGGAATTCTGTGAGAAACCCCTGAAGAAATTTCTGCAGGAATGCTTGTAGGAACTCCTGGTGGAATCTTTAGACGAACTTCTGGAAGAATTTCTATTGGAATTCTGGAGGTATTTTCTGAGAAACCCCTGCAGGATCCATGAGGAATTCATGGAAAAAATCTTAAATTGGCGGAGGAACTCCTATAGGAATTTCTGGAAGAATCCCTAGAAGAATTCATGAGGGTGTGAATATTGCGTAACTCACTGGATCAATCCGCTCTCCGCCATCTCAGCAAACTACAGTAGAGTCACTTGGCATAATCCGGAACCTCACGATGAAGGCGACTTGCTCCGCCGAAGCTCCTCTCTTCAATAAGGCAACTTCACACTGATGCCGTCGTCATGGTGCTAGCTGTCACTGATGCTTGCTAGGGGACAGACACGCAAGGGGAATAACAGTAAACTATATTCAAACCCTACATAGATACCAAGAGAAGTTTCTGAAGAATTTCCAGCAGGAAGAACTGAAGAAATCACAGAAGGATTTCTTGGATCAAATGTGAATTTGTTCCTGAAAAAATTACAGAAAGAATTCTCCAGTGAATTTCTGGGGGAATTCTTGAAGAAATACTTGGAGGAACTGCTTGAGGAACCCCGGAAGCAATACACCGAGTAAAATTTCTACTCAATGACTGATTTGGCCTTACTCAGAAACCCATTGGCAATGGGTTGTCCCAATTTTAACGGAAACTGAGTAAGAAAACGAAGGATTTTTCGATTTCTGAGTAAGACCAACTCAGCCACTGAGTAGAAATTTTTCCCTGTGTATCAAGAGAAATTCTTAAAGATATCCTTAGAAAGCCTTTCATTTCCAATTGGAATTATTGGACCAATCTCTAGCAGAATTCTTGAAAGAATATATGGAGAAATCCGTGAATAAATCTCTGAAGGAATACCAGCAGAAAAACCTAAAAGGATCCCGGATGAAGTTCCTGAAGGAATCCTAAAAAAAGGAGGAATTCTTTGATGCATTCTTGCAGAAGCATCAGTTAAAATTTCTGAAGGAATCGTGCGAGGAATTCCTGAAGCATTTCTTGGAATATGCCTTGAGACAATCACTATCGGAACTCCGCAAGACGTCCATGGAAGACTTCACGATGAGAAATGTTTGGAGAAGTTCCTGAATAAATACTTGGAGGAATTTTTGAAGGTGTCCCTGGAGGAATTCATAAAAATCTTAGATGTTTGTGATATTTTGCATGATGTTTATTTGAATTGAATGGAAGTGAAAATTTGTGAATTTCAAGCTACTACACTCTATAGCAGTAGTAGCTATACTGGTTCCGGCATATCCGGAAAATTGGGCATGTTGTTTTTGTATTCCTTGAATACGAATCGCAAAATTTAGCCCTTCAACCAAGCCATCCAACCCCCCTCTGGCTAAGCCCATGCTTTGGAAGTTTTTACAAATAGGAACTTTTTGAACGTTGAAAATAATGGATTGACACTTCTTGAATCTTTCTCGAAATCATTTTTATTTTTTACAACAATATCATTACATTTTTGTTGCGATATCCAAAGATTTTCTATTTTAGTTCTCAAGATATAATTAATAAGATATATTAGAGCCTATTTGGATTAAAGCAAGAACACATTTAGTATTTTTTGTGTGCTGCTGTAAATTTGACTCATTTTTCTCTATACCAATTGATCAACGATCAAATCTGACTATACATGTCAATTGTCAATGGTTGCTCCTCCGTGATTGATCTGAGCTGGAAGCAATTGCACTGAGATCCAAATGAATAAGGGTTGGGACACTCCACTTATTCTCAAAGTGCAATTCAAGCAGCTCATACATTTTGGATCAATAACGGCGCTGGCCACGTTCTTATAGTCAGTTGGGAAGGGAAAGGAATGTTAGAGTGTGCTGGCTGTTGCTACTAAAGACCGAGATCACCTCTGCATCCCCACAACCAGCACGGACTGGGGTATTTGTTAGACGGAAAGGATGGGAGATCTGGGAGTCACCGTTGGGTCGGTGATGCGATCCATGGATAGGGGGTTATTTATAGTGTTCGTAAGGTGATAGATTGTGTGGTGAATAAGGTGAATAAGGTCAAGCAGCACAGCACGCTTTGGTTGCATAACTTGTACGCGTTATATACACTGTGCTGTGAGTGGAAGTTGGAAGGGAGGGAAACGATTTTTTTCAATTCGTTTCTGGTTCTAGCGATGGCTATGAACATTTGAATATACATGAGTTGTATATGTAGAGAAGAGAGAGAGAGAAAGTGGATAGAAAGATACAAAGTATAAAAGGGACGGGCCAGGGATTGAACCCATAAACCTTCTGCATACGAATCAGAAGCGGTAGCCACTAGACCACCAAGCCCGTCACTTGACTCATTTTTCTCTATATGGATAAAAACGTCAAACCAGCATAACTATACTCGTCGTAAGAAAATATTATATTTTATTACGTCATATCAAGTATCAATATATATATTGTTATAAAGAATGCTCAAAATTTCATTATATTCGATTGACTGGTTTCGAAGATATGACGGTTCAAAAATTATTTGTCAAAAATAAAGTGTACTACAAGAACGGCTCTAGCTACGCGAAAGATTAATCAATCGAGCATAAATTTATACCAATAATGCACATATAATAGGTTGACCAACAATCAAAATTTGAGAATTTTTGATGCACTCTATGAAAAATTACAGCTTGTTGAACATTTTAGTGAGAGATAAAAAGTTCAACAAGCTATAACTTTTCATAGAGCGCATCAAAAAATCTCAAATTTTGTCTGTTTGTCAACCTATTATGTGTGCATCATTGGTACAAATTTGGGCTTGATTGATTAATATTTCGCAAAGTTAGAACCGTTCGGGTAAAACACTATTTTTCAGACAACTCATTTTTGAGGTGTCGTATCCCGGAAACCAGTGAACCGAATTGAATGAAATTTTGAACGTACACTAACAATATGTAAATGCTTCACAAACTTTTAAAACATAGGTACTTTTTAAACGTTGAAAAAAGTTATCATGGATTGACTCTTTTTGGATTTTTTTCGAAAAATGTATTTTTTTTTACATCAATGTCAATAAATTTTAGTGTTGATATCCAAAGATTTTCCACTTCTGTTCTCAAGTTATCTCTAATCAGATATATTAGAGCCTATTTAGATTGAAGGAAGAACACATTTAGTAATTTTTGTGTGGTACATATTGTAAATTTGACTTATTTTCATCTATATGGGTAAAAATTTCAATGCGGTATAATTTAATTCGCCGTGAGAAAATATTTCATTTTATAACGTCGTATTAGGTATTAATATATTGTTGATAAACGTTAAAAAATTCATTCAATTCAGTTCACTGGTTTCCGAGATATGACAGTTCAAAAATGAGTTGTCTAAATAATAGTGTTTTGCCCGAACGGTTCTAACTTCGCGAAAGATTAATCAATCGAGCCTAAATTTGTACCAATGATGCACATATAATAGGTTGACAAACAGTCAAAATTTGAGATTTTTTGATGCACTCTATGAAAAGTTACAGCATGTTGATTTTTTTTTGTGGGAGAAAAAAAGTTGCCTATCCTAAAGACGGGCTTGGTGGTCTAGTGGCTACCGCTTCTGATTTATATGCAGAAGGTCCTGGGTTCAATCCCTGGCCCGTCCCTTTCCTCCTACTTTGTATCTTTCTATATACTTTCTCTCTGCTCTCTACATATACAACTCATGTATATAAACATGTTCATAGCCGTCGCTAGAACAGAAACGGGTTGAAAAAGCCGTTTCCCTTCCTTCCTAAACTTTCACAGCACAGTGTCACAATCCTATTAGAAAAAAACGCCTACAAGTTATGCAATCAAGCGAACTGTGCCGCACATCTTCAAAATAATAAAAACACACACAATTCTATCACCTTCCCCTGGTATCCACACACCAATGTGTAAACCTTCTGCCAACCAATTCCCACCAACACTCCAACATCCGCATGAATTTGTGCTGGCGCAGAGGTATATTCGGCCAGATGTGGATACAAACGATTGCAATCATCACTTCCTTACCCCTTCCCCACATTGACCTGCAACCTGACGTGGCAGGCGCCATTGTCGCCTAAAAATAGAAGATCACCAACGCTCACACACTGAAGATGCCTGCAAGTCCCCGGCAGTTATCTCATTGGTCCTTGTGTGAGTGTAGCTGTTCTGGCGATACTGGAGTAGCATCCACGGGCGGTCAATCAAGCTCAAGCAAGCTCAAGCTCGAAAAAAAGTTGCCTATCCTAAATATTTTGGCCATCCCCTGTATATGTCGCACACTCATTCATTCGCGGTGAATGTAATTTACACTCATGCGTTGATGTTTCAATTGCTAACGTTGCGCCAGTGTATCGTTCGACAAAGTTCCAGTTTAAACAAAAAAAAATATTAGAAAGTGTAATGTGCGTAACCTCCATTACCTATAATCCCTAAGAACCCTTTTGGAGAAACTGGAGGAACCTCACCCGAGACCAACGAAGATGATGCTCTACTACACGCTCAGCGTAATGTAAAGTTATTTTGTGTCTAACACGGTAGATATGCTGATCGTACATGTGCACTACATTCCATCGTATGATTTGTACCAAATGAATTTAGCAGCGTAGTATAATTACATTCCATAGTCGGCAGCTAGCAAATATTTCCCATATTTTGTTATGATATGCTTCCTTCAATGACGATATGAAGACCTGCTTTAAAGTATCTAACAGAGCCAGAGGGGGATTAACCGTAAAATCCATTGTAAGGTAGCTAAAGATTGCGTAAACATGTGCGCGCTAATGCTCCAATCACGCTGATGAGCTCCGTATAAAGTTGCAGTTTCCAGTTTTCAACGGAGTTGTAGGCCAAGGTGTTAGGATCAAAGATGTTTGAGTCCAAGATTAGATTGAGCATCTTTTCTTACCGCAGAGCAGAGCCCCATCATCCAAGCCCAAGCTTACAACGCCCATTGAAAAAAATAAAGATTGAGTTCTAAATGCAGCCCATTCCATGTCCGTAGATAATCTCTAACTCAAAGAAATAGGATTTATCTTGACATTTGCGTATGTACCAAGTTTGTGATGTGGGAAAAGAACTCAAGGAACAAGTTTTGCCACGGAATTATCTAATAAAGTGATTCAAAGGGCGCGACAGGCCTAGCCAAACATAGCAACAAATTGTTTGACAAATCAGTTACATTGATACGCGCAGATTCCTTAAATGGAGAATCGTGGTAGCATGTGTACTGCGCATATAGGTTAAACTAGGTGAGCGATTTGTACAGGGTCAGTCCATTGCGCGATGTCATTTCTGCCCGATGGAGATGCAATGTTTTTTTTCTCTTGCTTCGATATCACACTGTGACGTGGAAACATATTGCTACATGACATTGTTCAGCTGACGGCATTAATTTAGTAGTCATAAAACGTGCTAGAGTATGCAAAACTTTGCCCGTTGGGGAGCTGCTTCGCCGGTGAACCAATGGGTGCTGGGCGAATCGAGATGGACATAAATTATTTTACTGTAGTGAAATAAAATGAAATGTTAGCTTGGTTTGATAAATGTAAAATAAACTCTCGGCAATTCGTTGCGTAAATATCTGTATTATATTTCTTTAAACGATTTCCTTCAAAAGCCAAAAATTCGTATTAATGTTAAGATTTTGAAAATTTTACGATCATTTACATATGATTATTAAAAAACAAATTTGTAAATCATGCCAACCACTGTAGAACGGAGGTTTAGGGAGGAAACAGTTTTGACCAGCAGGAATGATTGAATACCACACAGTGCATAGTTGCATAGCGTACGCTCGACTCGGCACGTAGGCATTCCGGCAATTCCGAATCAGCCAATTTATTTATTACGCAAATTATGAATGAATCTTCTGTCACTTACCACAGGTAATTAATTTTACCGCGAATCACCGCCGTCGGTTCCATGTTGGGATCTGGGAAAATCTGTGCAACTCAGCAATAAGGAAAGGACCTGCGGTCACCGGGTGGCATCCTGTCACACCTTTTCAGGACACACCACTACCCGCTTCGGGCTTCGATGATTGATTCTTCGCACTAATCTTTGTCAGACATGATAATTGCCTACCAACCGTTAATAGTGCGAAAAAAGCAGACCATCATCGATGGACGTGCAAACGTTAATGGAATTTTAAATCCCCCATCCGGATGGCCATTACAAAGATGTTAAAACGTGAATCATCGACGGTTTCACCACGGCACGGTCGTAAAAGAATCGATATCTGCATAACAAGCTCCCCCTTTACGAGCACCTTTCCCGCCATTGATCCAAATTGACGACTGCAAACACAACAGGTAAATGGGTGCCTAACAAGCTGATAATAAAGATTAAACTGCGATCCAATCGTCAAATTATCGAATCCCGAGCGAACGATGAACTGCCCGCCGATGTTAATCGACGGTGTCGTGTGTGCATCGCGATGACATGGTATCGAAAAAGGATCACCACCGCCCACGCAAAATGAGTGCGCTTTTTCGGTGATGTTATGCAGTTGGCAGAGGTGTAGCTAGGAGAGCTGAGCTCAAGTAACAACTATATTCATGTTTTATACTGGTTCTATACGGGCATGTGGAAAAGCTAGTGCACCTATGACACTGCATGAAACTATCATAAAACTTCTACTGTAAATAGGGGCGCCAACTTGGTCAAATTATTGTTTTTTAATCTGTGTAAATATTGGGGGGGGGGGGGGGGTGGGGCAAAGCCTGTTTTCTTCAGATTTTTTGAATGGAAAAATTGAAAAATGGTGAAATAATGGGAGGGGGGGGGGGGTTTACAAAACCATGCTTGCCCCCCTAAGTTGGTGCCTATGACTGTAAATATCATTTGCTGTAGGCTTCCCGAATAAAAAATACAGTAGAAAAATCGAACATTGTATTGTAACAGTACTGTTTAGATAGAACCATATTGTTACGATAGACATCACTGTAAAAATAAAAATACAAAAACAATAAGATGTAATGTAGACACCATAAGGTGAATTGTAAATAAGATTTTTACAATATAGTATACAGGTTGTTAAGTATCGTAACAATACAAAAAAAATATTTTTCTCCATATATATTTTTTTTGCAAAACCATACATTTTATTGTAAATGAATTGTTCGAAATACTGATACGTAGGTTTCAATATACCGTACATTGTATGATACATGTATAGTTTCAAACAATAAAATTACCGTCAATATATTGTTTTTAATTGTAATTTCACTTCTGGCTATACATTTAATCAAATGGTTTTGGAATGGTTCTCTTTTGTTATGGTGTATTGTTTTACATGAACACGCAAAAACGGCTACGCTCAAAAATGTGTTCGGCCTGCACATTTTTAGTAAACATCCATGCCGCACATGACTGTGTTCGAAACACACATTTTTTTAAAATTGCTCGTACGCTCATATGAGCATGTATTTTGCAATAATTTCGACATGGCAACCTCACTGGGTTTATAAACCACCTTCAAATACCGAAAAATATTGATATTTTGCAAAAATGTGAGCGTGCGAGCAATTTAAAAAAATGTGTGTTTCCAACACAGTCCCTGTGCGGCATGGGCGCTACTCAAAAATGAGAGCTTTTATTTTAGAGAGAATGGGTGACAAAACGTCGAAAAGTCTGTAACTGTTCTCAGTTCAGTGTAGATTTTTTTTTTGAGATTTGTGTGGATCGATTTAATCCTGCTGATAGCCTGAGAGGGGTGGCAATACGGTAGATCCATCAAGAAGGCATGATGACGAACTAATTAACGGGGACACACTCATTATGTCTCATTATATCGGGTTACTGCCCAAGCGCTGAAGGTCAAAGATTCATTTTGCACTCTATGATGCTTCAGACCCGAGTTGAAATCACCAGCTGTGTAAAGATTATTGTGTGAATACTTGACATTGTTGTGCTAGTACCATATTCTGGAATACCGGACGAATTGCGGAGAAGGACAGCCGTAACCAGTCTTGTAAACATTCGACACTTTTCACTACCTTCATTTCGTTGCCGCAGTCGGGTGTCAGCTTGCTTTGTTACATTCGTGCGCTACCGTTACCTCTTACACACAACACGAGCGATAAAACGAAGTTTAATAGACATAAGAAAGCATCAAATCAATGTCGTGTGACACGATGACATTTGTCTATTTCTAGATTTTTGCATAGATTTACAGCCAATTTCGATTATGAATGTTAGTATTAGTATATTCGTGCATGTTGCATTGAATACGACACACATTTGGCCAACAAGGCTCTCATTATGGAAGAAGACAGGAATAACAAAAGCCGAACCGTCTCCCGAAGACGCTATCGTGGTGAAGTGCATTCGTTTGACATTTTAGTTTCGTACAGTAGTTTGATTGCTTGTATAGCGAATGTCGGAGACAAAGGAAGCCGAATATCGACGAAAAGGTTCGAATGACTGTGATCTCTAACAAGACTGGCCGTAACCAAACCAGACGCCCTTGAAGGAGTAATGCGCCCGATGATCCCCATCGCCACCCTAAAGGTGCCAAAGATCCGGCCGACGATAGCTAGAGGCCGCCATCGTAGCCACCCTGAAGGAAGTTATGACGTAATGCTGAAAATTTGTGGAAGGTGCCACTAGCATTGTGCCACTCGCAGTGTTGCATTTGAACGCGATCAATTTGCGTTGAAGTTCAAAAACGGCACGCTACGATCAAACATATTTGAACATTGTTCAGTTCAAAATTTGGAACGCACGTGAGCTCGAAATTAAACGCAACTTGAGCAAGAACTGCACCCGCAGAATGCCAACATGCCAACATGGTACCCTGGTACCTGGTAAACTGAAATGGTCATGTTTCTACCATTTTTTCACCGATTCTAGCAATCTTGGGCTGATTCGATTCATAAACTCACCCTCAATTGAGAGGGGGAACCGGTTCGGTCACAGTGGGTTACCGGAAAATCCGGATTTCACTATATGCCCGATGCCAAAATATCCCACTTCATTGTGGCGCATAGTTTTGCGCAACAACGCATGTATGCAGATGCGTCACAAAGTCCTAGGGCAGCACCTTGGTCAGAACGCACATAAGATTTGATGACATATCCAAGCTCAGTTCATTTTTGGTTCGGGTTTAGTTCAATTGCAACACTGGGTGCCAGTAGAAGGGGCTCCAAATAAGTAAGAGAAGAAAAGGCCGGGGAATTCCGGGAATAAATAATGTTACATACCTACACTTAACGTGACGTGATGTGAGTTTTTATATACGATAGTGCGAATATTCCCTACCCGCGAAGAACTGGTCAAGAAACATGCCCACCCTGAGCTGTTGTTTCAGGAGCCTCAGGAAGGCTCCCCTCTGAATTAGTTGGCAGATACAAGTGAAAGAATGAGTATCCTTTAAAAGAATAAAGAATTCACTATTTGCTTAGATTACTCGTTTTCGACGTTTTCGACGTTTTGTCCTTTCGACGTTTTGTCCCTTTCGACGTTTTGGCATTCGACGTTTTGGCATTCGACGTTTTGTCTTTCGACGTTTTGCCCCTAAGCCGTTTTACATTACATAAACCATATAATGTTATATTATCTTGTCATTTTCCTCCTGTTTATGGCATCTTAGGCTTTCTAGCCAAACTAACCTAAATTCGTCTAAGTCTGAGTAGTCTCTGATTGCATTAACAGTTGAAGCTTAGGCTCCCATGTCCCACCAGCCAGATAACTGGGTTTTGCAAACTAAGCATTATTTGTGGCAACACTTTGAGCGGCATGATGGAACTATACCGAGCACGCTAAGTGTTATTAGGCCACTAATGTAGTTGCATAAAGCGAGTGACGAGGTACATAAGTAACATTAGGGGCTGTCCATAAACCACGTGGTCATTTTTTTGGGACTTTTCAACCCCCCCGCGTGGTCATTAGTCCATACATTTTTTTTTAATTGTTCATACAAAATGGTCATTGGCCGCACCCCCCCCTCCCCCCCCAACCTCATGACCACGTGGTTTATGGACAGCCCCTTACAGCGTGCTTAACCGTAATTGCAATATTGAGGCTCCAGCTTGACTAAAGTAAATACATAACAACTCATGAGAAAACTGTCTAGTTCGGTTCAAATATAAGTTAGGTTAAAAATCTAACCCGCAGACGCACTTATATCAGAAGTCGTTTCAGTGTCCAATCCAGTCCATATCTCTTTCGTGACGGAGCTCAAAAAAGTGAAATTTCCATACAAATTGCTCAAATTTGGCTCTCCAGAACTCTTAGAATTTTTAATATATCAACACTTTTTATTCAGCATTTGCTAGAACTACTCCTTGTCTTTCGATTCCTAACTTTGTCCACCTAGATAAATCGAAAATTAAAAATTTGTGACAGATAAAACTTTTTCATGTTTTACGATTTTTGCTCACTTTTAGTTTAACTTGTTGTGGTAAATTTCACACACAACATAAACAAAAGTTTGTTTGCACACATGCAAGTATAAGTAAGCTCAATCATCAAAATAATTTACATCAGGCAAACCAAAGACTAAACAGCTGAAAAAAATTCACAAAACTGTTATTGCTCAACAGCACAGTTGTGCTGGTTCGTCACGAAAGGGATATGTTAAAGATGGCTCTGCGTCAAAGATAAATCGCATTCGATTCGGTTGTGGTAGAAGGCAGGTTCACATGAGAGAAGTGGAGAAAACTCCCCCAAATGCAAATACAGAAAGAATAGTGTTGGACTCATCCACTGATTTACGGTAATCTGACCTGAGTTTTTCCGGGTTGACCTACAATACATTCATTATCCTCTTATCGCACTCTACATACCTAGCCCGTCATATCTCTTGGATCTGCAGTCCTTAGGACACCTTGTTTACCACTTATTCAAACATTGTATTGGCTTTAAATAGATGTTTCAACTGATTCACTTTTTCTCTTTCCTTTCCTTTGCAACAAAAACGTCAAGAACATCAACAAAACAAAGCACGGAAAAATTTAAAACCTAATAAATAATTAAAAATACACGGAAAAATAATATTTCGGAATAGTGTATGGTTCAAACGTAAGAAAAACAGTATAATATTGTGGATTTACCGGCTACTTGTATTCTACCGGTCACTTCAATATGGCCTCCAAAGTAGCCGTTTTATAAAAAGAGTAACTTAAAAATGATTTTAAACATTTTTATTGTATGCGCTATTCCTCGTTGCCACTAGCTACTCAGCGACATTCATTTTTTGACAATCAAGTTGATTTTTATATGAAAACGGGTACATAAGTAACCGGTAGAAAACAAGTAGCCGCTAAATCCACAATATATTGTTACATAAAGATCGAATGTAAATATAGAGTAGCTACATTGTGCACAGCTTTTGGCGAACCATTTCATAACAATACACTTTATTGTAGCTGGTACACTGTATGGTATATGAATGGTTTTCACCAAATACCCTATGGTTAGTTTTTATCCGGGTTGCTAGTAGTTATGAAAAGGATTTATCACTCATTATCTGACGAGGAACTTCTTCCAGAATCCCAAAGGAAATTTTTGAAGCTTAAATGCCCAGAAGAAACTCTAAGAAGAATAGCACAAGCATGTTAGGAAATTCTCAGAAAAAGCTTCTTGAAGAATCCCAGAGTAAATATCTCGAGCTACATCTGAAGAAATATAAGAACTCATTCCTGGAAGAAATCCATAAAGAACTACAGGAGGAGCTCGTGAAGGATCCCCAGAAGAAATAACTGGATATCATTCTTGGATTTCCTCAAGAATACTTCCAGTGGTTTCTTCTGCGATTCCTTCAGAAGATCCTTTCGAGAATTTCACCAGAAATCTTCTACGACCCCTTCCGAAGTTGTTTTCAAGATTCCAGAAGGAACTTCAGGAGAAATCCTAGAGGGAACCACTTGAGAAATCCCAGAATCGCATGAGAAATATGAGAAAGAAGTTCTTGAAGATGTTTTTACTGAAAATTTTGAACAATCCTCAGAGAGAACTCCATATTCTTACTGGAGAGAACCATTCAAAATAACAAAGATTAATTTTTTGTCATTTAATTATTTTTCAGTGGTCCAACATTTTTTTTAAGTCAAGGAGAAACAGTGGCTTTTAAGTTAGAAAACATTTGCAGAACTACGACGGTACAGTAAACAAATTTATAAGGGACTTCAGCTGAAGGGCTTTCTTAAGTAGTCCCATAATAAATGCCTTCCCAAGTAACATTTTAAGTTTTGTTCGGCTCTATAACAGATCTTCATGACCAATACTATAAAAATTGCAAAAAAAAACTAATTTCTACATCAAAACCTCTTGATAACCTCTTAAAGAGCATCTTCCGGCTAAGTGGACCACTCTCGGAGAGGTTTTGCAAACTGTGTTGAGAGTAGCAATAAAACGGTTTCAAAACCTTGTTGAAATTTTTTCCGTACTCAAAAAGAGGTTATGATGATTTTTTTTTCAACAAAAACTATGACAGCTCAAGATACATAGAAGCTTTTTCATTGGACGTTATCTTCAGGAGGTGACATCATTCGTAAGTAGAAAGCGATCATTTCAAAGTATATTTTAGTATATATTGTGTTGCTAGACTTATGCGCATTAAATTTTACCGTGAATGTTGGGGTTGCAGAAACATAAAAAATTAAAGCGCTTCGAAAATAATGAATATTACCATTTTGAAATAAAATAAATCAATATGTTATTTGAGTAAACTCTCTGCTGAGACAGTTTATTTATGTGAGCATGTTATGAAAATGACGGTAAACTATCAATGCATTGCTAATTTGAGAAAAAATAACTATTTTTCATTCACGTTATCTTATTCTTAAATATAAACGAATATAATTAGCGAAAATGAAACGAAACCAAGTTAACTTTCATGTTGACCGCAATAAACTTAGCAGTGTCATAGTTTCTGCTTTTCCCCCAACAGATGTCGTTACTAATCGAACGGATTGCCATCTGTTGAGAGTTCAAGCAGTTTTATTGTGGTAATAATGAATGCCAGAAGGTTTACATATCGGAGAGTTTGGTTCTTAAAATCTGACTTAATGGATATCTTCAAGTATACTATAAAACATCTCATCAATGGTTTTCATAAAAGTAGTCATAAAACTATGAGTTTTAATTATTACTGCTAAAAAACCCTAATAAAAATCAAACAAATCCATTCAGCCATGGAATTGTTACTTGGGTATGGAATGATCGGAATTGGTTAATTTTATCAATAAACACTAAGTAAGCTCAAATAAATATAACTTTGGAATAAGTAAATTCTCAGTTTGAAAATCAATGATGCATTTTATTGTTTTAAACAAGCGTAATTTTTCTGCGTGTATGGCTTAAATAGACGTAAAAACTTGAAGCATTTGTAGGCAAAGTACGTTTAATTGACAAATGAAGATGAATACTGAGCTTGCAATATCCATTTACTACGTAACTTTAAAATCGGCATTTTAACCCCCCGCCTGCCTCTCCCCACCGTTACGCTTTTTTGTATCAAAATCCTAAAATTTGTGTATGGACCGTAACGCTTGGATGTAATCTCCCTCCCCTCAAAGCGTTACGTAATTTGTGGAACGCGCCTAAGAGCCGAAGGAGGGATAAAGTTGTGAAACACGGACTGGTTAGGGTGGTGTTTCGAATTCAATTTGACTTTCTGTTTCGCAGATTCGTTACTTGTTCTGTGGCTAAGTTGGTTAAAGCACCGGACTAGCGATACGGAATCGTGGATTCGAATCGCACCAAAACAAGTGGTAATTTTCCACAAATTCATTCCTTAATTTGTCAATTAAACGTACTTTGCCTTCAAATGCTTCAAGATTTTAAGTCTGAAAAAAATACTTGTAGATTTAGGCAGAAGTTTCTGGAGGAATTTCTGGGATTTTTTTAAAAGAAATCCTTGAACATTTGAAAATGAATATATCTGAAGAAAATAAATGGATAAACCTTTGTAAATTATGCGAGAAACTCTGAACCTTCGAGAAATTCTAATGGAATCAAGAATTTAAAAAAAAATGTACGGTGAAATAGTGAAATAGTCCTTGCTGTTTATAAACCTAACGTCCAATCTAATTTTGAAAGTGCTAAAGCCCAATGTCCGAATCCCCAAATCAACTGCCGCCGTAACAGAAGGTTTTTTGAAGAAATAAGATAACAAGACTTCCAGAGGGAATCTCTACAGGAATAACTGAATCCATTGAAGAATGTTTGAATAAAAATTGTTCTGAATTCTTCGGTACAAATCGCAGAAGAAATTTCTTTTCGAATGCCTAGGAGAATTTATGAAGGAATCCTTGAAACAATTTGGCAAGAATTAATAATTCCTACTAGAACCCTAGAAGAAATTTCTAGAAGATTCTCTAGAGGATTATTCTGAGCAGTTGTGGCAGAGATTTCTAAAGGAATTCCTGACATAATTTAAGAAGGAAGCTCTTTAGGAATTGCTCAAGAAATTCTTTATTCCTGATTTTTAAAGGAATCGCTGGAGTTGTTTCTGAAGGAATCCGTTAAAAAAAATAAAAAAAAAACACTCTAAGAAGGGGACTGTGTAAGAATACATGAAGAAATTTCAGAAGAAGTCCATAGAAGGGAATCCCTGGGTGAAGTTGGTGGAAACATATCTAAAAGAATGTCTGAAGTAAAATCTGTAAAAAAAAAGATTATTTTTCAAGATTTTAGTGAGAAGAAATTTTTGAAAGAACGCGAGGAATAATTGCCGAAAGAAATCTATTAAGCAATTTCGGAAGCAATCCAAGGTTCGTTTCTTAAAAGCGTTCTTGAAGAAAGTTTCTAGAGTAAACCCCAGAAGATTTTGTGATCCATGGAAAGATGCTGTAGAGGACTATTTTGAGGCATCTTTGGAAGATTTTATAATGGGAACTTAAAAGAAATCTTCTAAATATATCAATGGAAAATTTTAACAAGAAATCCCTGGAATAATTTCTTTAAAATCGATGGACCAATTTCTGAAAGAATGCGTGTGGAGCGAACCTACCTGGTGTGATAGTTAAAGCATGTGACTTTCACGCCGGGAACATGCGATCGAATCCCACTCAAAAAAAAAAGTGCATTCCTTCATCGGTAGGGAAGTTAAGCCGTATGTCCTGAGATGAACTAACCTTGTGTTAAAATCTCGAAACTCCTAAGGAATTTCTGAACTAAATTTTTGAGAAATTTCTTGAGCAAACAATGAAATATTTTCTAAAAAAATCCCTCGAAAATTTTCTAACCCTAGGAGAGTTTCTGGAACAACCCATCCATAATTTTTTTTTTAATTTGAAAGAATTCCTAAAGGAATTTATAATGCAATCGCTCCAATATTTTCTAAATCAATCCCTGATGGAAAATTAAGAGATTTCAGATATAAATAAATTGGAAATTTATACAAAACAATGGATTTCAAGACTATTTATTTGGATGTAGTAACTGCGAAATACTTGCATTCACTTCCCTGAAAATGTCCACGGAACTCATTCTCGGAGTTTTCCTTCATATACATTTTGCATTTAATCTTGATTGTTTCACGGTGTTCTTTGCTTCAAATCAACAGGAAGCTGATTATATCTAAATGGGCCAAACTATTAATTTCTTTTCGAGGCAAGTTTTTTTTTAATATCTAGAGGAACTTCTAGTGGAATTTCTGAAGGAATCCCAAGAAGTATTTCTAAAGCAATCCTTGAAGAGATTTTTTTTTGAAGAAATTCGTAATACATTTTCGAAGATTGTTGAGGATTTCCTAGTTGGATTTGTTAAGGAATCCGTGAAGCAATTTCTGGGGAAATTTTAAGAAAAATCCTAGGGAACATTTCCGAAGGAATTCTAGAAAGAATTTCTCAAGGAACTTTTGGAAGATTTTCTGAAAATCCCTGAAGAAATTTTTGAAAAAAAAAACCTCTAGGAGAATTTCTGAATGAATCTCTGAAGGAATTTTCAAAGGTATCACTGGAACATTTCTGATCTTTTAAAGAGCTTCTGACGGAAGCCCTTGAAGATGTCCCACTCACAGAGATTTCATGCATTTATGGGGGCACAAACACAACTCGCAACTGGAAAACTCACTATGGTTACTTATTTTTATATATAAGTGGGTGCAAGAAAAGCAATTTTTTGTTATATTTAGGAAGAGAAGCTTCCAACACCATTCATGATATGTTTCTTACCTGTATAAAGACACACAAAATTTGTAATATATGTATACATACAAGGGTTATCATTCGAAAACGCATATCATCGTCCGAAGTGCTATTCAAATAATTATTGCGTTTATGTAGGTCTGTGGGACAATTTTCATCTCATATGATATTATTTTTGGACTTATTGCGATGTCTTCGGTAAAGTCATATGATCTTATACTACTTATAAGACAAGACTACACCACAATAAACGATACTCCAATGTTTGTCTAATGTTTTTGCGATGAGCAAGCTTTTTCGCATAAGCGTGCAAGCGAACTCAACAAGTGTCATTGTTGGTTCTGGAAACCAACAGGGTACTGCAAGGGTTATGTCCGTGATTATAATCACCGTACTGAAACACGGTGTTGTGTACTTTAACGGTAGATTATAATTATCCTAGGCGGGGTGGTAATTGTATACGTAATATAAGTTAGTTCATGAATTTTGTTTGGTTTTACAATGGTGCATGCTGTATGTCATATGGTAGGTCGGTCACTTACGTTTAGTCCCCTAGGTAGTATCGTACGTCTTCGGTTTCTGTCTCGTCTTGAGTATCAGTCGGTAGCTAGATAATTAATCTGATAAGTGGTTGGAAGAAACTCTACAATGAAGTTTTCTTACCGTTGCGCGGTATTGTACGTAGACTAGTGGACGGGTTATGTGCAAGGTACAATTGAAGAGCACTGGCTGAACCTATTATGATGGCAGAATTACTTAATTTCCTTGGAGTATGTCGCATTACAATTATTACCTAAAGCTCATGAAATAGCTATCACGAATTCAATTGACGTTCTAATTCACTTGGTGTATATCTAATAATCACAAATTATCTTCTACAAATTTAATGCCAACTCACTTTGCTATTGCAGGATTGTTTTCCTCCTATCCATCTTCTTCCTTACTCACCGGTTGACAGCCGTTGGTATTACCTGTCATCTCGGCGCTCGTGGTGTTCGTAATTCAGGGTTGTATTGTAGGGGCGCGCTGGCAGCAAAGGGCTCGCCAACAGTCATTGATTGCGTACTGGGATGATTATACGTATTTCACTTGGTACTTCATCTTATTATGTCACTTTTACTCGCAATGGTGTATGAATAAAAACGCATAAATGTAAAAATAACAACAAACTCGCATAATCGAGAATCATGTATGTTGACATAATGCGAACTAGTATGCGGTAACAATGGAAAAGATGCTATTTAACTGCGGTTGCAGCGTCAAAAAGCCACAAGAAAGTGAACAGTCATCATTATGGATAAAAACTCATATTATTTTTGTTTTCATAGTCTTGATAATCAACAATGGGTGGCGCTACCCAAATAACCAAAAGTTTAGATAAGAGGGTACTTAATTAGCTAAGTAGCTTGTTAGAGGTTGCTCTTTAGCCTTCTAAGCAGCTTCATTTTTAAGTAATTTCAGAACTTGAAAGTTCACATAAGGAAGTAGGATAGCCTTCTAAGCAGTTTCTGACGGAACTTTCTCAAAATGAATGTGAAAACAAAAATGTGCTTTTCAGATTCATCACAATTTGTTGTTGCGTGTATTATTGAGAAACATGCTCAAACTTTCTTTACACACTTATTTATTTATGCATATGTCACTCCTATGTGGATTAGACTGTCCTCATACGTGATAAGCTGCCGTCATACGCGCTGCTACAGATACATAATATGGGTAAGTTAACTTTGCTACTGTACAAGTGTGCAAACCTAGATGTCGACAGAGGATTGATTCAAGTCAGATCATCCGCTGCATTTCATCGCAATTGTGGTGTTGGGGTAGAGTGTAGGGCTCTAACACAGCGACTATCGGTTCGAATCTGGTGGGCGTCATAGTGTTTTTTTCATTTGCACTTCATATTCATTGATTGGGTGAATTTAATTTAGTTGTCTATGAAAATTTGCTTATAATGATGTTTTTGCTAAAATGACAAAAATAAATCCTTAGAATATCAAGCTACTGAAATGAACTTCAAAGAACTAGAAAGTTCCAACAAAGTTCCGCGTAGCATCTTAACCAGCTTTCAAGTTCCACGAAGTTCAGATAAAGTAACGAATGGAACTTTCTGGCTGCATAATGTAGGAGTTTTAGTAGGCTATGATTAGCAGAATAGGGTCATTCAATGTATGTCAAAGTATTATTCCTCGATACGCCAAATAAACGAGACGTACCTATTGTTCAAGCTCTATGTGTTAACAATCCTTCAATAAGAGGGTAACAATGAGCCTTGCTGGAGCTTCGCACTTAAGTTCCAGCAAGGCTCATTGTTAACCTCTTAAGCAGTTAGAAAGTTCCGTTCGGAATTTTAGCTGAACTTTGTGTAACTTGAAAGTGCATTTTGTCATGGAAAGCGGAACTTTTGGTTACTTGGGTAGCGAGGAAGTGGCAGTGAAAATTGCGCGGGAAATCACGGTCCGTCGTTTTGTACTCCTAGTTTGCAATAAAGCAAAATGCATTTCAACAAACACTGAAGTGAGTTATAGTGTCATAATGTCACCCCCGCCCCTAAATTTTGCTACCGCCCATGTGATCGCATTTGAACTGCATGCAGCCCAAACCAGCCATCCAAATCTTCTCCAATGCCATCCAAAACCGTGGTAACGAGTAACAGCATCCACCTCCTCCCAGAAGAAAAAAGCAAAAGTACTCAAGATCGTTCGAGTTTCGTTTTCAATCAAAGGATTATAAAGAAATAAAAAGCAAGCACCATATTTGAAAGCTGCCGAACACTATCGATTTCGATGTGACCACATGCGTACCACGTACCTATATGCATTGATATCCTACAACATCATTTGTGGCAGTGGAGATTTATGATCTTGACGCTTGGTGTTGTTCTTTTCTCGACAAGGACCGGGTCACGATCTCCACTCCAGGTTGAATGACATGTCACATTGGTGAGGTAAGTAAGGCGCTGTCCACAAATTACGTAACGCTCTAGGGGGAGGGGGGGAGTATGGCCGAGCGTTACGGCTCATACAAAAAATTTCGGGTTTTCATACAAAAAAGCGTTACGGAGGGGGGGAGGGCGGGTCGAAAAATGTCGATTTTAGCGTTACGTAATAAATGGATGTCGCCTAAGAAGATCGATAGAAGCCCAAGCACGACAAATGCCAATGCAATGGTATAACTGGGCTGGGTACCTGTCATGCAATCAACCTTGAACTCCATCTCCCAAGATCTAGATCAACAACGGCGACGCAATGAAAAATGATTCATTCGCACGTGACCGTGGTGCCACACTGCTGCTGCTACGCTACGGCACGGGGCGCTCGATTCCCGGAAAGGAAAGTTCGACCAAGTGCATAGCGCTACGATACGATAGAAATTCTTTGCCGGCATCTGGCCGGGCTCTAACATCATCGACGTGGATCGGTAAGAATTCCAATGCATTCCGATGCAACGGAACTCTGTCCAGCCAAATGCAACTCAACCGAACAAACGGTCCCTATCAACTTAATCTAATTCGTGTTCAAACACGGTTCGAAATCCATTTTTATTGGGTCGGTGCACTCGAAGGTGAAGAGGATGTGGTGGACAGGTAACCACGAACCAGACACCGCTTGTCCTCAAATTTTCTATGAAAAATGAACAAAAGAGTGCCGTGTGTGTCAGAAGAATTGATAAGCTAGCTTACGCATATAACAGCACGATTTAAGGCGGTCATTTTCAGCTTATAAAACAACCACTGATCCGGGGAAATCAATCGGGGATGGCTCTTCGCCCGTTCCGTCCGGGTCCAGATCGAAGCTGACGGTGAGACAAGATGCACAGACACTACACGAAAGAGAAATGGTGATCACCGTTCGATATTCTTCGGACCTCATCGACGGGTCAGTTGGCGGTCTCTGCGGGTGAGGTAGGAATTAAATGGTAATGATTCTTAAAGCGTTGCACACTAGAAGAATCTAATGAAACAATTCACATTAGTTCTAGTTTTATTTTTGGTATACGCAACACGTCTCCAGTTAGCCTAGTGATTAAGTCTCCTCCTCCTATTCTTGGCGTTACGTCCTCACTGGGACAAAGCCTGCTTCTCAGCTTAGTGTTCTATGAGCACTTCCACAGTTATTAACTGAGAGCTTCCTTTGCCAATGACCATTTTTGCATGTGTATATCGTGTGGCAGGCACGAAGATACTCTATGCCCAAGGAAGTCAAGGAAATTTCCTTTACGAAAAGATCCTGGACCGACCGGGAATCGAACCCGTCACCCTCAGCATGGTCATGCTGAATACTCGTGCGTTTACCGCCTCGGCTATATGGGTGATTAAGTCTATGGATCGCCAATCCGGCGATGGCGGGTTCGATTCCCATTCCGGTCGGGAATATTTTCTCGGCTTCCTGGGCATAGTGTATCATTGTACTTGCCTTACAATATACAAATTCATGCAATGACAGGCAAAGAAAGCCCTTCAATTAATAACTGTGGAAGTGCTCAAAGAACACTAAGTTGAAGTGAGGCAGACCAAGTCCCAGTGCGGACGTAGAGCCATAAAGAAGGAGAAGAAGAACAACATTTTTAACGTTGATATAATAATAAAAGTGAAACGCAGTCAGAGGAGTTAACATTAACGTTGTCATTGTCATGATATGTATCGAATACTGAAAACTAACAATATTCATGTTCCCTTTGGGAATCGCGCCCAATTTACTCTTAGGAACAAGTCTTAGGAGTTAATTATAGTCCAATTTTAAACAACAGCACAACAGCAACTATTACCCGCCACGGCCGTCTGAACTACTTTGATTCCGCAATTTGATTCCACACACACTTTAAATGCCAATTGACGTATTACCGAAAGGATCCTTAGAAGAATTCTTGAAGGTATTCTCGAAAAAGCCTTAAAACTATCTATGGAAGAAACCTTCGAGATATCCCTGTAGGTGTTCCTGAAGAAATTCTTGGAGAATTTCCTGTAGGTATTTCCAGATGACTTTCGAATAATGGAATCCTTGGAAGAACTCTTGAACTCACCTGAAGGAATTCCTTGACGTCTCGGTGTAATATATCCAAAAACAAATGTTTAGAGGAATTCAAGAAGGAATTCCCTTAGGAATTCCTGGTGCATTACCAAAAGAAATTCCGAGAGGAATTCCTGGGAGAATTTCGAAAAAGTTTTCCTTGGGTGAATTCCTGGAGGAGAAATGTCTGAAATATAGCTGGAGGAATTGGTTCTGTCACATTCGCCCGAATTACAAATGCCCGAAAGTTATTCGCCCGAAAAGACCATTTGCCTCAAAAGACCATTCACCCGAAAACCATAATAATCTTGAAAACACTTTTCTGAAATCAATTTAGGCGTAATCAACTAAAAGTAACTGCAGCCATTTTTGTCAGAGGGTTTTGCTTTCTTTGAACACGATCTGATTGAGAACTTACACTGTTACAGACATTTCCGGCAACATAGTTGTGGAAACATTGATTGGAATTGTCCCTTCTTTTGTTTATGGGCTTTTCTTTCTAGTTTCACCTACAAGGAAATTAAATTCAATTTGATGTCATTTTGTACCAGAAATTTGCCCTTCTTTCAATCAGGAGCTGTTCTTTTAAGTTTTTCTGTTATGTTCTGTTGTTCTGTTATAACTTTCAACTTCAGGATTCCAAACATGGTTTCAAAAGAAAAGCTTGTTCAAATAAGAATGGAAAATTCTTGCGATTTTGGTGTTTATGCATCCAGTAGCCGTGAACACTATCAACTTAAACGTTTTGACTACTCTGTACTGAAATTTTGCCTTTATCTTTTCGATCAACAATTCTATAACAATTAATGTCCTATTATGTAATATTTTCACAAGCAATTATGCCTTCTTCAAAACATAGGTGGTCCTTTGAACTAAGCCAATATGATTATTATTGGCGCTAGTTCTTGTGATTGGCCGTTCTTCCATATTAAGCTAATATGATTATTATTGACGCTAGTTCTTGCGATTGGTCGGATACTAATACACCATGCGTTTGTCCTTAAACTTTCATCATGGCAAACCAGAAAAAAATGAACTTGTTGTAAGAAATTGCATGGACTGGTTCTGGCGAATGACTTTCGAGCGAATGTTCTTTCGGGTGAATGGTCTTTTCGGTCGTTTGTCATTCGGGCAAATGGTTTTCGGGCGAATGTGACAGAACCGGAGGAATTATTGTAAGAATGGATGAAGTCTAGTGTTGGTAAAAACTCAAATTCTCAAATCTCATGGTTGAGCTGTTTCACACGCGATTCTTGACTCGCCGAACTCACCGCTGAAAAAATCATGCATGAGTTGACTCGCGATTGCACTCATTGCTTTATTTCTTGGTGTTCTTATTATTTACATCAAAATTTTATGGATTAGATAATAGAACAAAATCTAATCTGGCGTGAAATAACATTCAATGCCGGTCAAATTGATTTGGATTCGTTTTACAAGCGAACGAAATTTCGGTGCTTGACTCGTGAGAGCGAGATTTAGCATGAAAATCTCACGCATGAGAAAATGATTCAGAATCGCGCGCGAGTTTGCTCACGCAGGAGCGGTTCATGAGTCTGCTTTGAGTGTGATTTTACCAACACTGATCCTGAGTAAACTCCAAAATGAGTTGCTGGAGGGGTTCTCGAATGAATCCCTGGAAAATTTTCAGGCAACCTCTTGGAGTAATTCAAAGAGAAATTTCTGGAGAAATTTCTACACAAATTTCGGAAGGAGATCCTTGGAGTAATACCGGAAGGAACCCTTAAGATATTCCAGAAAAATTTTTTGAAAGAATCCTTTGCAAATTTGATGGAGAAATCCTTGAAGGACTAAAGGAACACCCTCAAACATCCTTTAAAAAACTCCTAGAGAATTCTCTGGGGGAGCTCCTGAAGGAATCCACGGATAACTTCTTGAAGCATTTCTAAGGAATTTTTAGAATTTTTAGACTAAGATTTCGATTATGAGATAATATGGATACTCATACAGAATTCAATTCTTTTGCAGGAGCTTGAGGGTTATTTGCAGGGTTTACAAATAAGTGGATAAACTCTTAAAGGATTTCTTGGAGATAACTGTGAAAGAATTCTTGGATGACTTCCTGGAGATTTTTCTGGTTCCTGCATGCATCCCTCTAAAATAAAAAAAAAAATCCACACAGTTCGAAAAAAAACCTGTAAAATTATGACGGATCGAATGTAACAAAAAGACCCCGTCATATATGATGGAAATTTTTGTGCGATCTTAAAACCACATTGCAGATATCTGTTAGAAAATATAATGAAAAATTGAACTCCGAGCGAGAATTGAACTCAGATCCTTGGGGTGTGAGTTGCACGCCCGAGCTCTCTCGGCTATCTCAGCTTGTTGAAGAGTAAATAGTCAAAGTTAAACTGCTTCTACCATAATGCACGCATTCCCGACATGCTCCGGCTGCTGCAGAGAGTACTGTGAGAGACAACGGGGAAACCGCCACAGCTGCGAGCAGCCGTTCGTTTAGCTGATGACGGAGAGTGGCTGGCATGATTTATAGCAGATGCATGTAAATTTAAAGCGAATATGTTTTAAAATCTGTAAACAAACGTCTGACCAGCAGCAGGCTGCTCGCTGTGATTTACATTTTTCTGCCGCAAATTTCAGTTAATCTTCAATTTACGTGCTGCTTAACTTTCATATTTTTTTGCTGTGCAACACAAATCGTAGATGAAATTCCTCTATACATCTTTTAATTATATCAAAAAAGTCTTCTGGTATTCCTGGAGGCATCCCTGGAAAAATTTATGGGTTTCCCTGGAAAAGATAAGGAAAGGATTTCTGAAATTTCGGAACAACTCTCTGAATGAATTTTTGAAGAGATCTCGAGAGAAATTTCTGAAAAAAAAATACTAGAGGGGTTCCCAGAGCATTCTCTGGAGAAATTCCTGGAGAAAGCCTTGGAGGAATTCCTCGAAAAACTCCTGACAAAGTTGCTGGAGGAATACATGGAAGAATTCTTGAAGGAATTCCTGGAGAAAATTCTGAAGGAATTCCCGCAGAAATCCCTGGAGGAATCTCTAGAGAAATTGTGGACAAATCCCAGGAGGCATTCCTAGTGGAATCCCTGCTTAAACTCCTGGAAAAATGCATGGAGGAATTCCTGGAGAAATCCCTAGAGGAATTCCTGTAGGAAACCCTGGAGGAATTTCTAAAGGAATATCTAGAAGATTTCCTGAATTTGTCTGAAGAAATTCCTGGAAGAATGACTGGAGAAACACTAGAGCAATCCCTGGAAGAATCCCAAGAGGAATTCCGCGATCAATCCCTGGAGAAACTTTTGAAGTAACTCATTGAAGAATTTCTGGAGGAATTTGTATTTGAACTCCTAGAGGAATTCTTAGTGGAACTCCTGGAGGAATTTCAAGTGGAATTCTTAGAGAAATTTATGGGAAAGCCCCTGGAGACATTTCTAGATTAAAACCTAGATGAATGTTTGGAGGAATTCATGAAGAATTTGATGGAGGAACTACTATAGGAATTTTTGAAGGACTTCGTGAAGCTATTACTGAGGAAATTCTTAATGAAATTCTTGGCGGAATTCCCGGAGGAATGCATAGAGGAAATCCTGGAAGAATCATTGGAGGAATCTCTAGAAAAATCCCTTGAGGATTTCTTAGAGAAACTCGTGAAGGAGTGCCCGGAGGAATATCTGTAGGAAACTTGGAGGAATACCCGAAGAAATTCTTGCATGAATTAATGTAGGAATTCCTAAAGGAATCCCTGAAGCAATTTCTGGGGGACTCTCTGGAAAAATTCCTGAAGGAATACCTAGAGAAATTCTTAAATAAGTAGTGGGAGAGATTTCGCTAGAGGGAGCCATGGAGAAAATCCTGGAGAAATTTTAGAAGGAATGCATGGAAGAATATCTGCAGGAATCCCTGGAGGAATTTCTGGCGGGATCTCTGAAGAAATCACAGCAATAACCTCTAAAGAAGTCCCTAGAGAAATCCCTGAAGGAATTCCTGGAGAAAACCTAAGAGGAATCCCTATAAAGTTTTCTAGAGTAATTCCTAGAGAAATCCTATAAAAATGCCTGGAAGAATTTCTAGACAAACGCCTGGAGATCTAGACAAATCTTGGAGATAACCCTGAAACAATGCTTGGAGGAATCCTAGAAGAAATGCCTGTAGGAATCGCTGAAGCAATTCTTGAAGGAATCCCTGTAGAAATTTCTGGAAGAATGTCTGAAGGGATTCCTTGAGGAATCTATAGAGGAACTTTGCAGGAATCTCTAAATGAATTCCTGGAGAATTGTTTCGAGGCATTCCTAGAGGAATCAGGAATCCCATGAGGAATTTTTGGAAGAATCTCTGGAGGAATCCCTGCAGGAATTCCTGGAGAAATCTTAGGAGGAATCCCACACACTAAGAAATTCTGAAATTTCAACGAAACGGAATCACCAAAAAACGTAAACGTTTTCAAGACTGAATCACAAATTGGACTCAATTTTACGCGCATCATGTAAGTGCTGATTGGTTGCGTTAGATGTCAACAAATCCCTTTCACCAGACACGTAGAATCAGCATCACGTTCATCGACCACCTTCCAACTCGGTGAAACAGCCGAGAGGCAAGAGACGTGGCTCACGATCAGCAGATCCGGTGTTCGAATCCCATGCATAACCATATTTTACATTTCTATGTTTTGTCTGTCATATCGGTTCTAGCGATTGCTAGACGCTAAGAAAAAATAAGTTTTCTTTTGGGGTGTCTTGTAAGACGTAAATTTACATGTTATAACCTTTAAATTTGTGTTTTTGAAGATGCTCGTATATGTCAGGTTCAGGACACTTAAAATTACATGATATTTTCTAGGTGTGCAGGAGGAATTCCTGAAAGAATTTCAAGAGGATTTTCTGAAGAAATACTGTAGAAGTTGCAGAAGGAATTCTTGGGAATGCTAAGAAGAGTTCATGGGGGAACTCCTGACAGTTCCTGAAGGAATTCCTGAAGAAACTCCAGAATGATTTCCGGAAGTAATCTCAAGAAGAATTCCTGAGATATAGACTGTTTCAGAAATTATAAATACACTAACGATTAACTGCCTTTTCAATTTGAGCACAATATCCAAAAAAGTTTCTTCTAGCTTTTATAGTAAATATGCTAGGGCCCATATAGCCGAGGCGGTAAACGCACGGGTATTCAGCATGACCATGCTGAGGGTGACGGGTTCGATTCCCGGTCGGTCCAGGATCTTTTCGTAAAGGAAATTTCCTTGACTTCCTTGGGCATAGAGTATCTTCGTGCCTGCCACACGATATACGCATGCAAAATGGTCATTGGCAGAGGAAGCTCTCAGTTAATAACTGTGGAAGTGCTCATAGAACACTAAGCTGAGATGCAGGCTTTGTCCCAATGAGGACGTTACGCCAAGAAGAGAGAGAGATAGTAAATATGCTAACGATGCAAATAATATAAATTTTATTGATGTTTCTGGTAAAAGTTCAAAAATAGGGCTCTGTAAACTAGATGATTAAAATTTGAAGTTGCACAAAGTGGTCTAAAAATGTAGCATAGTAGAAAATCTCACAGATTAAATATTTCATATCCAACCACAATAAAAATTGCTGTATTGATAATAAAAGATATTTCTCGATTAGTAAGTGTATTTTTCACTGGAATATTTGATCAAGAACCACCATTACGGGCCTTCCCAATACAAATTTTTTTGTTTGAAATTTCTCAACAACACCAGTAGCAGCAAACGTTAAGCAAACGAATGTCTTCATTACTGCTTAATGCATTCGTTTTTATGGTATGACAAGCTTTCCCATCTGAAGGATCGGATGAGCTGAGAAAATAAGTTTCTTTGGAATAAATGCGTTCAGGAAAGCGAAGAAACTATGTTGTAGTTCTTATGTTCCGTAGAAAATCTTAAAAAATAAGAAATTTGATCTCAGTTGTAGAAATGCCTTTATCGATTTTTCCCAAATTTTGATCAAGGCATTCCTTAGACAACTTGTTGAGAAAGCGAATGTGATACAAATTTAGATAACTTTTGGTATTTAGTGATAAGTAATGTTGAAATCATTAAAAAAACACCTTTGTGCAAATGCAAATTTGAAAAATTAAGTTTTTTGATAGAGAACTTGACTGTTGGTTCCGCCACATCTATTGATCCGACGAGCCCTAACGTCCCCACTTCTATGAACGCGAATGATCAGACGCATCCACACCCAAAGCGTACAAAGAGGATGGGCTGTAACCCGAAAGGTCACGAATCGGAGATACGATGAGTGGACAGAACGATCGATAAAAACAAATAGCCATTGGGGAAAACCTAAAGTGTCCAAATCTATCAGCATATGAATAATAACGAATTTGAGCTTAAAATCTATACCTTACATACTAAACATCTAGTGTATTTACCATCTAAATTTGCCCTGTTTTATAACAGTGGAATCTCGATATATAGTGAACTAAGGTGTTAAATTCAATTAGTTTTTTTTTTAAACATACCCATAAGGGGTATACTGTGCAACACTGTAGCTGCTAGCAATAGGGGAAACCGTCTCACACGCGTATTTGAAACACGTGCGGCATTCAGCTCAACTAATCCGCTGATAGAAAGATACTAAATTTCACGAAGTTTGCGGTAGCGAATCACCAAACGAAATTTGTAACTATTTTCCAACAAATAAAGTTCACAAATCTACTGGTTCGTTTATCGCCCAACATTGACTGTTCTTTAAAATATCAAGACAATTTAAAGGAAATATAAAAATATGGAGTACAATATGCTATACTCTGAAAGAAGTTGGTAAAAATCTTTATAAAAGTTCATTTAATTTAAAAAACGAAGTGTATTTATAATTTCTGAAACAGTCTATAATCCCTTAATAATTTGTGGTGGAATTTCTTAAAGGATTCTTAAGAAGTATTCCTGGAAGTATACTTGAAGAAATTTTCAATATTATCCCTTGAGTTGTTCCTGATAAAACCCCAGCAAAATTTCCCGAGTAAATCCCTTGAGGATATCTTTAGCAAACCCCTTCATAAAGTCTTGGAAGATTTTCCGAAAAAAAAAACCCAAGAAATTCTTTGGAATCTATCCCACGAAATTTTTTTAGGAAATACCAGGAGAGCTTTCTAAATGAACGTTCTGTAGGAATCTCTGGCAAATTATCGAAAGAATCATTAGATGAACTCCTGAAGGATTTATGTGTAGAAAGATCTGAAGCAATTCCTGGTTTATTTTTTGAATAATCTCTGGTGAAATTTTCTGAAAGAATTCGTGGAAGAAATTCCTCCAGAAATACTTCGAATGATTACAGATGGCATTATTGGAATTCTTGAAGGAATATTTGGAAAAATCTCTGAAAAAATCTCTGGGAGAAGTCCTGCGAAAATAACTTAAAGGATTAACGGAGAAATTTCTCAGGGAATCCTTGGGAAAAATCCTGAAGATTCATCTAAAACAGCCCTGGAACAATAACTGGGGGATCCGCTCAAGATATCCCGGGGGAAGTTTCCCAAGGAATGTGAGGTAAAATCCTTAAAGGAATTCTTGAAGGTATCCATGATGATTGCACTGAAGGAAGCTATGGGAAAATTCCAACAGGAACTCTTTGATGCATCCATGCAGAAGTAGGTACATATCTGTAAAATAATTAAAAAAAAGGGAAAGTAATTCCTGAATCATTTCTAAGCCATCGGAACCCCGTAACAGGGGTTCTCAAACTTTTTCAGTGTGCAACTCACATTTGATTTTCAAAGAATTTGGCGACCCTCCAGCACGAAAAAATATAAAATAAGTCATTCTTCTGCAAATTGGGACTGCCTTTTCAAATAAATCATTTCATCACTTTGATAAGTGGGACAAACTTACGTTACGTAGCCCTCAAATTAAAGAAAAAAGTTTTTTTTTGTTTATTTATAGTGTTCTTTCTTTTGAAAAAGAAAGGTTAAGATGCCCAAGTTTACAGCATTAGTTAACTCTTAGTCTTGAAAATTTGAGATTCCATGTTTTTAATATATTTAACCAGTCTGGGTCGAGATATAATGGTAATTTTAGAATTCTACAGAACTTTAAAATCTACTTTAAAATTAAATATCGGTTGAAAATGCTATAGATATTCACAGCGAGTGGGTGAACATCAAGTAGTTTTTATAATTATAATACTGCTTAATGATATCCTTCATACACACTTATTTTATTTTCATTTTTATTGAAATCAATTTTCAGTTGTTCCTTTAAAGTTCAGATTATCAACCTTCATCTGAATATCACAGAAGTTTAGCTTTACCGAAGTTCGGTAAAAGTAAGGTTTCTTGTCAAAGCTTGTTTTTTTTTGCTGATTTTTGGTATTTCTAAAATTTTGATATTTTAACTGCTGAAACTAAGTTTCATAGAAAAGGCTAACTACAAGCAAGAACTTGAATTCATTTTTTCCAGAACACAAGTAAAATCTAAAATTGTATCCTAATCATAAAACTTCTGAGTTTTCATAATTTTAGAATCGATTTTAGAACGTATACAGTAGTTACTCCAGCAGTACTCCAGACAAGATTAATAATACAAAATTTTGAATAGAATTCGGTAGAAACCGAAATTCTAGAAATAACTCCCAAAGAAATGGATTCTTCACGGGAGTATTTGAAAATTGGAAAATGGCTAGCAATAACATTCGACATTACGACCCACCAAAAATCAGCCCGCGACTCACCAGTGGGTCGCGACCCATAGTTTGAGAAACGCTGCCGTAAGACGTCCATCGAGGAATTCACGAAGAAGAAATTTTTGAAGTAGTGTCTTGTGCAATTCCTGAAGAAATTCCGTTCGTAATGGAATTCCTTGAAGACATTTTTAAAGATGTCTCTGGAGAAATTTATAAGAAATCCCAGGTTTGTTGCTGTTGTCATGACCATTGGCGGAGCCAGCATTTTCTTTTTTCTTACTCACTCTCCCAAATAAATATGAGAAAGAGCGAGATGAAAGAGAAGGCAAGCTGCCTCCTCTTCTATCTTTCTCCTTCTCGTGTATGTTTTGAAGAGTGAGTAAGAAAAAAGAAAATGCTGGAAAATGGTCATGATGTCTGTTTGAAATAAATAACAGTGAAAATTCATGAATTTTGAGATTGATCTCTAGCAGCATTGATTCTAGAAACTCCTTCTTTTTCGTTACCGGAACCGGTTCCTGGATAATTTGGCATGTTGTTTTTGTATTCCATGAATAGAAATCACAAAATTTAGCCATTCAACCGAACTTGTTATTTGGTAAAATTCTATGATAAGGTTGAAGGGGTGCTTTTATAGATATACTTGACAACATTTCTTGTAGGTTTCATTATTCACGCACTCATCCCTAAGCGGGCGTACAGCGAAGGTAATAAAGACAGAGAATGAGGTTTTAGAGAGTCGACTCCCACATAACTCGAGTATCCACATCCATATAACGGCGGGGGTGGGTATTTAGCGTGACCATGATGGATGATGAGCTTGATTCTCGGCCAATCCAGGAACTTCTCGTAAAGGACTTCTTCCTAAGACAACTGTGGTGACAACAATGATTGTCGGGGCTGACAATCCTTGTTTTTTCCAATGAGCTCCCGTGACCTTACCATAGAATGTTGCACTCTGATCCGTGCTGGAGCTTCGGATGTTTCACTAGCAATAGTGCGTATAGTGGCGAGCATTACGTACCTGGAAATAAAAAGAAAAGGAAATTTTTGAATACATTAGAAACGTTTAAGACAATTTTGAAACAATGATGTAACTTTAAGTTAATACAAGTAATCAATTTCTCAGAGATGAGTACGAGGATTAGCAAAAGTAAAATTTAAATCCGACCATCACGCCGTCGATTCACTGCCATAACCTGGCATTAAGTGGAATGCATTTGCTTCGTAATAAATCCACAAATCCACCTCGAAAATCCACCCACGAAGCCATCATCGCTTGGGGCGAATCCTGTGGCGTCAAGATTCAGATCGTCAGGTTGCAAAAAGCAAAAAGATTCTAGGTATGTGAGAACGATTACTTTCGGCAAACGACCCACCACACCACACGAGTCGCAAATTTACTGCGTGCCAAAACTCTGCGGGGGAGATATCTTGCAGCAGCTTAGAACGGCGCGGTCGCGCTTTCATGATGGCCCATTTTGCTTATCCCACGATGGTTGAGGTCAATAATCCCACCAAAGTGGAACCATTTAGTGCCGAGCGAAAACAGTAACAGTCAAAAGACAAAACGACTAAGCAATTTTGGTTGGGGTCTGCTTTCGCGGTACCATTTTTGATGGGTTAGAGGATTTATTGGGCGATTCGGTGAATGCACGGAATTCATGCTCTTTCGGTTAGTTTCCACGCATTTTGGATTTTAGTGATCCACGGTTGCATAGGTTTACCTGGGGATGCTAGAAAAAATAAAACTATATAAAACACAATACATTTTGGCAAGCATGATTGACTGCTCGCGGTAGCAACTGCTGTATCGCCAGATCAACAACACTCACAGGTTCTTAAGAAAAGAAACAACTCCAACAACATTTTATTATGATGGCCGATTTCTATGCATCTGGCATCCCTACCCATCAGCATCGGGAAAACATTAATCGAAGTGTACGCTAAAGTGCGATCCAGAAAAAGAAGTTCGTTAGATTTCGTAAGGGCTTCAGCAGGCCCCATGCCGATCTGCAGTTTGACTCAACGGTTTCACGGTTGGTTGCGGTTTTGGAAGCGAATCCGAAAAGATTCGTCTGGAACCCCCTGCTGAGTCGGAGCCCTGATTCCCTAAAAAAGGGATCGAAAAGGTGGAAGCCAACATTCCTAATCATCAAACTCGCACGCATCGCCACTCTTTCCGCCTGTCACTACTACTGTTCGTTGCTGTTGTTGTTGTTCGAATGCGCGAAAACGTGTCAGACCTCCTGGCGTGGCAATCCAGTGATCCAGTCAGTGTTTGTTTTTCAATCGGGGAATATTTGGACCGGTGAAGTGTTTATATCGAATGAAAATCCATCGTTTGAATTGGAGCTAAGCACGTTAACGAACACGGTCGATAGATTGATTCCTGAGGCAGCAATGAAGTTCTTCAATTCTAGATGCTGTACGTACATAGTACGACTTCAATACGCATACGACTTCATCGTATTCGGTTCCACATTAAGTCAACCGGCCGCTCAGAGTCATGGATAGTTCTGACAAGCTGACGATCGTAAATTATGCTCTTAAAGATGGGTCATAAACATCACGCGTAAGGGTTCATTCAAATATTACGTAACGCAAAATTTGACAATTTTAGACCCCCTCCCTCTCCCACGTAACAACTTTTGTATGAGATATTTTGAAATTTTGTATGAAGCGTAACACAGCGCTAGACCCCCTCTCTCCCCCATTAGCGTTACGTAATATTTGAACGAACCCTAAGCATGGTCAGTTTTTCTCTGTTGCTTGGCAGCATCGACACCACTGCAGAAGTTATAAGCGATAAAATCAATTTCCTCGTTGATTACGTTTCTGCGTTGTCTATTAAGTTGTGCTAGGCATAAGCACTATGATTGCGGCCTAGTTCTTTAAACGGTCGTGATGATGGCACAATTTATTGTATGCGGTGTCTGTACGAAGATATGGTACTAGGCAGCTCTCGGTGTGACCAAAACAAACGATATTTAGAGGAGCCACTAGAACAATTGAAAAAAAATCAATGTTGGTAGAAACACAATCACTATCGGCTTTGTGAATACCCAAGTAACCAAAAGTTCAGATAAAAGGGTACTTTATAGGCTAAGCAGCTTGTTCGAGGTCGCTCATTAGCCTTCTAAGCAGCTTCATTTTTAAGTAATTTTGGAACTTGAAAGTTCACATAAGCACGCTGGATAGCCTTCTAAGCAGCTTCTGACAGAACTTTGTCAAAATTCATGCAGAAACAAAAATGTGTTTCAGAATCACACCCTGTTGGTGGGGGTTTGTGATTCACGTCTGGAAATCGCTACTGATAATTATATTTTCACATATGACGCTGCTATGTAGATTTGAACTGGAACCTCCTGCGTGATAGCCTGCCGACTTACCGCTGCGCTGCTGAAGACACTTGACAAAGTCAAGCTAACTCCACTACTGTACAAATGTGCAAAACTAGCTGCCGACAGAAAATCGATTCAAGTCAGACTTTACCTGCTGTCCTCTCAATCGCAGCTGTAGTACTGCGGTAGAGCGTAGGGCTCTCACGCAGCGTCTGTCGGTTCGAATCCGATGGGCGGCAACTTTTTTTTGATCAAGCCTAGTATTCATTGATTTGATATATTCGTATTTGTCTTTTATTCGTGTACGCTTAAACAGTTGTTTTCTGTAAAAGAAATAAATTTAATCTTCATTGAAACACAACACTACTGAACTGAACTTCTATGAACTTGAAAGTTCCGACAAAGTTCCGACATAGCATCTTAAGCAGCTTTAAAGTTCCGCGAAGTTCAGATAAAGTTCCGAATGGAACTTTCTGGCTGCTTAAGAGGCTAACAATTAGCCTTGCCGGAACTTGTGACCGAAGTTCCAGCAAGGCTCATCGTTAGCCTCTTAAGCAGCCAGAAAGTTCCGTTTGGAACTTTATCTGAACTTCGCGGAACTTGAAAGTGCATTTTGTCATGGGAAGCGGAACTTTTGGTTACTTGGGTACCTTCTGGGAATCCGATCCGACATGCTAGAGTTCAATTGTACCATCGTTCAATATTTCTATTTCAAAATGATGCCGGTTGTCTTTGCTCGAGGTGAATAGCCGACTTCCTCATCAGCAAGCTACAATACACTGTGGTTGCCAGGATGTAGAAATTGCTTCTTGGAAACCAAATATAATATTAATCCAAATTTCTGACGTTTCGGCCAGGGGATTTGGCCTTTTTCAAAGGGTCCAAATATCTATTCTTTTTTTTTTTTTTTATTCTTGAAAAAGACCAAATCCCCAAACCGAAACGTCTGGAAAGTATTAAGATAAAAATCGTTCTTGATTCAAAGACTGAGCAAGCCATTTGCATTACCATTAAGTTTCTGGTCGTCAAACCCCATACAGAAGTAGTTCATTTTGTAGCCCTCGCTACCCTACAGCTTCGCCATGTATTCGGCTTCCATGGTAGACAACTCCACAGTAGTGGGTTGTTTCTTGATATTCCATGAGTTGACTGTATAAGCAATATTAGGCCTCGTATAGGTACTGTGCCAGGAATTGAAGTCCACCAGCTAATTGACAGAATGATACATCCTTCGGCAGTTCGTGGACCCATAGCCAGGCATGCCAGATGATTTATTAAAAAATCTGCTTCACACTTTTCAAAAATCTGTATGCTATACAAAATATGGGAGAAAAATCTGTATCCCATATAATAATAAAATGGCCCATCTAGCTCAAAAAAAATTTTTTTTTGTTGTCTTTTTAAAAAAAAAAAAGACGCGGACACGTTCAGTACTTCCAGTGAGCTATTCGCTCTTTGAAGGAAGCACGACACTAGACAACGGACTAGCATGCAACGCCCAGTGGCACAGCCGAAAACTTTTCCTGACAGCTGCGGCGGGAATCGAACCCGCGCTCCTAGCACGATGCGACTAAATGCTTGGTGACACTAGCCGCACGACCACGAAGCCACCAATTGTATTTCATATAAAACAAAATGTGTACGCATGCTCAAAAATCTGTATAATACAGATCAATCTGAATATATGGCATCACTGCCCATCAGTTTGCGATCAGTCTTCGTATCGGTTGGACGTATTTTCAATTGCGAGAAGCTTTTCTGTCAGTAGTGTGGTGTGATGGCTCTCAATTCCCGAGAGCACACATTTAAAGTAGATTTGTCAAACTTCACGCGACGGCCAAGTTATGAACAAATCCACGGTTTTGTTAGGCTAACACTTGGCTTACAACCTAATCATGTGAAACGCCTGCAAATCAATCATGCTGCGAAATGCGTGCATGTTAAATGTGCAGACCAAGCGATGGCTGAAAAAATAGTGGAAGAACACGACGGACGACACGAGCTGGAAGTGCAAGGCAGCAAACATCGAATACGATTAACGATTTACACTGGTTGTACTGAGGTCAAAGTTCACGACCTCTCCGAGAGTGTGAGCAACGAAGATGTAGCTGGTTTTCTTCGTCATTTCGGCGAAGTTCACAGTGTGAAAGAATTGAGTTGGGGTCCCTCATTTCCCTACCAAGATGTTTCTTCTGGGGTACGCATAGTAACGATGACACTTCGTAGCCACATACGATCTTTTGTTACGATTCGAGGTGAAGAAACTTTGGTTACCTACCGAAATCAACCAGCCTCATGTAAGCATTGCACCCAACCACTTCACCCCGGTAGTACCTGTGTGCAACACAAAAAACACTCCAAGTCAAACGCAACAATCAAACAACATCCAACGACCTCGCGGGCGATGATAGACCGACACGCAATCTAGTGACCGAATTGAACGAGCCGAACATCTGTTCAAGCTCCAGTGCAGTGGACGAGAACCCAAAGAACAAGCCATCGATCGACGACGTCGCAACTACCGGCGGTGGAAAAAAGAGGAGGAAGCAGAAAGATCAGCAACAATGCGTACAGCAGCCCGCGTGTGTGCAAATGATTGGACAAACAACAGAGTCGCCGCCGAGAAAAAAGCAGGATGGGAACTTTTTTCGTAAAGTGAAGCAGGGAGACAGAGAGCGCATCCCAGATGTTGATATGAGTACCGATTGGAAGGATGATGAGTCGGAGCCCGAGCCCGACCGCAACGACATGGATGCATGGCTTGCCTGGGTGCAAAACAGCATTGATAGAGGAATGCGTAGACGAGACTCCAAATTCAATAGTAAATAATGTGTGATTTGTAATTGTGTTTTTTGTTATATGTATTGAATTCGTATTCCGACCCGAATGATAATGTTTGATTAAAGGGTCGTTAATAAAAAAAAAAAAAAAACAAAAAAAAAAATCACTGCCCATAGCTTATGTTAGCTTCTGTGCTGAATCGCAGGGACTCTGGTTTGTAATACAGTTAGTCATCCAGAACCTTTTCATCAAACAATCCTTCACGTAGATGACCCAGTGACAGAATTTGAAAAGAACGGGAAATCGTCGATATACACGGCGATAATAATAAGCCGCTCGCTGTCCACGTGATAGTAGACACATGAATCAAAACTGGAAAGCTTCCAGTTTCAAAACTGCATCCAGCTTCCTGTTTCATACGCAAGTGGATTGTTTCAGTCCGTACACCGCCTTCTGCAGGTGACAAACTTTCCTGGGAGCGGTTGTATCCCCATGCCCTTGAGGTTGAGGCTGTTCAGAGTAGATGACTTTTTTACAACTTTTCTTGAAGGCATTGGCGTAGCTAGGATTTCTTTCTGGATGAGGCCCAGGGGGGCCTGACTTGAGATGACTTTTAAGCAACATGGGTCCCGATATGTGTACATGCAAATCGACATTGCAGTTTTGAGGAATCCTAATGACTGGTTTAGATTTGATACTAGTTTCTTTAACTATATGAGTATGAACAATTCCTCCATGATTTTTTTCCATAGCTTGCATCAGTGACGTCATCATGAATCTCTCCAGAGATTCCTTCAAGAATTCATCTAGGGATTCAACCACACATTTATTTGGGGATTTGTCCTGGGATATCTTTAGAGGTTCTTCCAGTGATTGTTCAAATACTGTTTTTGAGGCTTTTTCAGGACTTTCTCCAGAGATCTTTTCAGGTATGGCTGCAAGTATTTCTTCAGAGATTTTTTCAAAAATAAATCCAGGAACTTCTTAAAACAATTGTACAAAAATCCTTTAGGAGTCCATCCAAGTATTCCTTCAATAATTCGACCAGAAATTACTGCAGACATGGATTTCTTCAGATTTTTTTATCCAGAGATTCCTACAGAAATTCTTCCAGGAATTCGCCAAGAAATCTCCCCTGAGATTCCCTATGGAATTCCTCTTAGGATTACTTCCGGGATTCATCATGGAGATTCTTCACGTTTCATCCTGGGATTGCGTCCGAGATATCTTTTTTTTTCAGAAACTCTTCCAGGGATTCCTTCAGTATAACTGCTACAGGGATTCCTCCAAACGTTCCTCTACACACTCTTTTTAGGATTCCTTCAGGATTTCCTCAGAAATTTAAACTTTTTAACAGTTTTGGTTTCTTCAGTACTTCCTCGTTGGATTTCGTCAGAAACTCCTCCTAGAATTGTATCAAAAATAGATCCTTGGAATTCTTCAGGAATGCTTCCTGGGATTCCTCCAAGAATTCTTTCAGGGATTCTTCCAAAAATTCCTCCGAGAATTCTTTCAGGATTCCTCTGGGGATTCCTGCGTGAATTTCTCTAAAAGATCCCACAGGGATTCGTCTAGAAATTCCTCCAGGAATTCCTCAAGAGATTCCTCTAGCAATTCCTCCACAGATTCCTACAAGTATTCCTTCAGAGATACCTCAAGGAATTCCTCTAGAGATTCCTCCAGGAATTCCTCCAGGAATTCCTTCAGAAATTCATTCAGGGATTCCTCAAAGGATTCCTCCTGAAAGTGCTCCATTGGTTCTTCAAGGAAATTCTCTAGGAATTCCTCCCGAAACTTCCTCATTGAAATATTACAGGGATTCCTCCAGGAATTCCTCTAGAGATTCTCAAGGAATTTCTCTAGAGATTCATCCAGGAAATCCTACAGGCATGGCTCCAGGAATTTCTCCATGCATTCCTCTAAGAGTTCATCCAGGGATTTCTATAGGGATTCCTCCAGGATTTCATTCAGGGTATCCTCCAGGAATATCTTCAAGAATTCCACCAGGAATTACCGCAGGAGTTCGTTCAGATATTCCTCCAGGAATTCCTTCAGAAATAACTATTTCTCCAGAAATTTCTCACAGGAAATCCTCTAGGGATTCCTTCAGAAGTTTCGCGGAATTTCTCCAAGAATTATTCCAAGATTTCCTTCAGGGATTCCTGCATGAATTCCTATCGAGATTCCTCTAGGCATTCCTTCAAGGATTTCTTCAGGAAACCTCCAGGAAATCCTACAGGTATTCTTTCAGAAATTCCTCCAGGAATTTCTGCCGGAATTCATCGAGGAATTTCTTCCGGAATTCATCCAGGAGTTCCTCCAGGAATTTCTCCAGGAAATCCTCCACGAATTCTTCCAAGAATTCCGCCAGAAAATACCCCAGGTATTTCTCTAGGAATTTCTCCAGACATTTATCCAGGAATTCCTTCGGAAATTTCCAAAGAAATTCCTCTAGGAATTTATCCAGGAAAACCTCCATGGATTCCTTCAGAAATTTTTTCATGAATTTAACTAGGGAACCCTCCGGGAATTCTTCCAGGATATTCTCCAGGAGTTTATCCAGATTTTTTTCTTCAAGAGATTCCTTCAGGAAATCCTCCAGGAATTCATAGAGGGATTCTTTCTGGATTTCTTCAAGGGTTTGCTACAGGGATTCCTCCAGGGTTTCCTTCAGGATTTTCTTCAAGAATTCATCCAGCAATTCCTCCGGATATTTTTCAAGGAATTCATCTAGAGATTGCTCCAGGAATTCTACCAGAGGTCCCTCCCACAATTCCTCTAGAAATTCCACCAGGAATTTATTTAGGAATTCATCCGATGATTATTCCAGACATTCGTCCAGAAATTTATCCAAGGATTATTACTTCTCCACATTATTTCTTCCGAAATTCCTCCAGGGATTCTGCTAAGAATTTGTCGAGAAGTTCCTCCAGCGATTTCTCTAGGACTTGCTTCATGGATTTCTCCAAAAATTCCTTCTGGGATTCCACCAGAAATTCGTCCAGAAGTTCCTCCATGCATTCCTCCTGAGATTCGTCCAGAAATTGCTTCAGAGATTCCTCCAGGAATTCCTCGAGGAATTTTTCCATTATTTTTCCCAGCAATTCTTCCAGGAATTTCTCCAGAAATTTCTTCAGGGTTCTTCCAGGAGTTTCTCAAGGGATCCCTGAGGCATTTTTCCAAGAATTCCCCCAGGAATTCTCCCAAGATTTTCTTCAGAAATTTCTCTAATAATTCATCCAGAAACTCCTCAAGAGGTTTCTTCAGAAATTTTTCCAGGGATTCCGCCCAGATTTCCTCTAGGAAATCCTCCAGGAGTTCATCCAGGGATTCCTTCAGGATTTCTTCCAGGGTTTGCTACAGCAATTCATCCAGGAATTTCTTCAGGGAGTACTCCAGGAAATTGTCCTGAAATGCCTTCAGGGATTCTTTCAGGGTTTCTTTCAGATATTCCTTCCGAAATTCCTCTAGGAATTCTTTTAGGAATTCCTCTACGAATCTATCCAGGAATTCCTCCAGAGATTTCTCTAGCAATTCATCTAGGGATTTATCCAGGCATTCATCCAGGAATTTCTCCAAGAATAAATCCTCAAAATATTGTTCCAGAAATTCCTCCAGGGATTCCTTCAAGAATACCTCTAGCTATTTCGCCAGGAACTCCTCCAGGTATACTTTCAGAAATTCCTCCAGAAATTTATTCAGGGATTCCGTCAAGAATTTGTCCAGATGTTCCTCCAAGATTTCCTTAAGCGATTCCTCAAGGAGTTGCTTCAGGGATTTCTCCAGGAGTTCCTCCAAGGGTTACTCCATGAATTCCTAGCTACTGGAATTCATCCAGAAACTTCTCCAAGGATTGGTCCAGAAATTTGTCTAGTAACTTCTTTAGGGATTCCTCAAGCGGTTTCTTCAAAAATTTCTCCAGTGATTGCTCCCATAATTGCTCTAGAATTCCTCCTTTCAGAAATTCCTACAGGGTTTACTCCAGGCATACATGCAGAAATTCCTCCAGGTATTTCTTCAGGGATTCCTTCAGGGGTTGCTCCGAGAGTTCTTTCAGAAATTGCTCCAGGAATTCCTATAATGATTCTTCAGAAACCTCTCTCGGGATATTTTCTAAAATTTATTCAGTGGTTCGGTCAGAAATGTCAGAAATTCGCCCATTGTCTTTTCCAGGGATTCACCCAAGATTTTTTCCAGGATTATCATATTCTTTTTGATTACCTGGTACTTGAAAAATTTCTAGAGGAATACCTCCAGCGATTTGTATTGAAATTCCTTAAGATAAATTTAGAGGGATACTGGACCCAGGATGTTCTTCAAGAAGTCATCGAAAAATTCTTTTACAATTATCTTCGAGATATTTTTAAAGAGTTCATCCAATTATTTATACATGAATTCCTTCAAGAATAGCCCCTATAGCTCCTGCAAAGCAGTTTCTTCAGAAATCCGTTCTGTGATTTTTTCGGGAATACATCCTGTGATTCTTTCACAGTAACTGTTACTTACTTCAAACAACTTGCATGCTTACTTGCAACTTACTTCAAGTACTTGCATGCTAGACACGATTTCAGACATTTCTCCTGGAAATCCTTAAGGAAACCCAGAGAAGACTCTTTCAGCATTCTCCCAGGGTTTCCTCCTGAAACTTCTGCTGAAATTCTATTGCAAATTCAACTAGATTTTTTCCACATGGTCTTTGAATTCCACAAGGAAGCACTTAACAATATTTTGCAGTAATGCTGCTAGAAAATTCAGAGGTTCTTTGGGATACCCATCAAAGGATTCCTTTGAAAACTATCATATCGATTTCATTTCCCGGCGATTAAAAAAAAGATACGAAGTATTGCTAATTATCCGGTTATATCATATTTCCAAACAAAACTAACAGTCCATTTTGGACAATGATCTTGTGAAGTGTGACAAGTTGAGAATAGTCTCCAATAACTATCATTTGTAACGCATATTATGCCAAATAAATGTCTACTATAGATCTGTGTTTGTCATTAAGACAGTGGTCTTCATTTTTTTTTTTATTTTCATACCTATATGAAGTCATTAAAAATTTCTGTGGGGGGGGGGGGGGGGGTGGAGCTTGGCCCCCACATGCGTCGGACCTAACTTCGGAAGTGGTAGTCCTAGTCGTCCTCCACAGGACTACACCGTGAAATCATCCAAACATTGCTCATATTCCCGGAAGAGAAATCGATTATTGTAGATACGCCCGAATGATACTAAGTGCGAGATATGTTGATTTTCATGGCTGCAGTAGAGCTTTGACAGCAGAAGAAATCGCAAAAGGAAAAAAAATCTGATGAGAAATATCAGAAGGAACCCTGGGAGGAATCCCGAGACGATTCTCAGAAGGATTCACTAGAGAAATGACTAAGAAAACCCAGAGGAATCCCGACAAAATACCTACATTAATCCCGGAAACAATTCATGAAAGAATCTACTGTGAAGTTTCTGAGAGAATACTAGAACAATACCTAAAGAAATCTCAGGAATAATCTAGAAAAGATTCCTGTGATGAATCTTCGAAGGAGTCTCTGAAGGAACCCTGGGAAAATTTTCTTAAGGAAATTCGGTAAGAATCATTGAAAGTATCACGGTAGAAATATCTGACGCCGCTCTAAAATTATTGAATAGATTGTTTGTCACTGGATACTGTTGAAATTGATCTATGATCAACCACGAGTTAAACATCTGATCCGTCGTAGATCGGCCCTCACGAAAACCAGCCTGATATTCACCGACGAAATTTAGCAATTTGCACAATCTATATAGGATGTGTCCTTTTTTCGGGCATATGATAAGGTCATCCAATAAGCTGAGAGGTAATTTTTGATCCGCCCATATCTTTATAGGATCTAGGGAACACTTCCGCGTTGCTACTACAATGTATGTTATTTATTACAATAAACTCCCTTTGTTGATTTGCTTAAGGTATTCTACAGAACGTGATAGTCTATTGTACAAAAAAGAAAGCAGCAGCGGAAATTTCCTCTTTGTCAAATGCAAATCACAATGATGGTATTTGTCAGGTGCCAGTCCCAACAACCTAACCTAGGCCATTAATCAATTTAATGGCACACCCACGCTTGCCGGTGCACCGCAAAGTATATGATTAAATATGAATCAAAGACGCTGATCGGTTGTATACCATTTCATCGAATACCATTTCGCAGAAAAGACCGTATGAACTCCCTCCCTCCCTCATAGTTTTTTTTTATCAAGGATAATTTAAAATTTGAATGAAGTAAAGAGTTTGTAGGACCCATAGAGGCGCAGAAGTAAAGGCGCGGGTGTCAGCAAGAGCATGTTTGGGATGACGGGTTCGATTCCTGTGCAGTCTACAAACTTTTCAACGTACTTAAAATCACCTATATTTATTTTCGATATCTATTTCCTCGGTTGTTCTTTATCAGTTCAATCTAGTTAAATTTGTTTTTCTTATGTAATGATTTTAAGTGAAACGAAACATTCTGCCAAATGGTTTTCGTCAAAACGGTCAAATCTACTTAGTTCATTCCGTCACATGTGGTTCCGTGAAATGTTAAACTGTGAATATGAACTATGAACTATGAAAATGATTTTCGGTGAAATGTGATACATTCACCTTGACCATGATTTGTAAGAAGTGGCCGGACCAAATGCAATCAATCGACTTCACTAGTTTTAAACGAAACTTTGATAAGATGGTGTATTGGCACGGAAGCCTTGCCAAGGTTCGACTCTTCAGGGGTCAACTGGAAGATGCAGTCAATCGATATCTGGACCGGGATTATTTCTGTTGCTTGGAATTGGTCACCATTGGTGGAGGAATCCAGTACAGCAACTGGGAACCGTGGAAACGATGCTGCATGACGTTGTACCGTCTGCTGGGTGTTTACCAATTCTGTGTGGCCATGTGCAAGTTTATTTTCGATGTGAATCATCAGGAAGATAGAATAACACTCTACGCCACGGTCCTGGTGTTCGTAGGTTTCTTGATATGCTTCCTTAGGATATTCATAGTACAGAACTACGATGAAGCGATTCAACAATGCAGAACATTCGTTGGGAGACGTCGCTGCAGTTCCGGGGATCCAGATTACGATACATCAATACGGAAACAGACATCTCGTGCCACAGGTCACGGAGTCCTGGCAATGATTTTGTTCTTCCTTGGTAACCAATTTCTCATCTGGATACCGTGCGCTGCCAGAGACCGCGTTTTCGGAATACCCCACCAATTTCAGAGTTTGGGACCTACTCTAACTGTTTCCATGCAGCAACTGTTCACTGCAACATTGGCTTTCTTTTGGGACTGCAGATTGTTCTACTCCACTATCATGATGTCCGTAATACTAATGGCATTGCGAGCTGAATTGTTGATCATTTCCCATGGGTTCAGAACAATCTTAAGTAGAGCGAGACAAATGCAAAAGGAACACGATCAAGGACCATTGCCGGATGTCGTCCAGCTTAAATACTTGCAGAAAACATTGAAATCGGTCTTGGAACAACACACTGAATTTCTAAGGTTTACATTGTTCAGTTATCCAGTCTAGTATGAACTTAAAGAATTTCATGTAAATTTCAGAATCATAGATGTGTTGCAACCGTTCATCAACTATGCATTTGCTGTGACCTATTACTGCACAATGGTCCTCGTTGCTGTCTTGGTATATGTGCTCATCCGAGATGGGTCTATAACAAATGCTCTCCTGTCTGCGTCAACTGCGATGTCCTACGTTCTGGAATGCTACTGGTGGTGCTATTTAATTGATTCACTACAAGTTCAAGTGAGTTTTTTTTTTGTTTAGTTCGAGGAATGTCAAATCAACTCTTTAAATTTGAAATTTTGCAGGCAGTCGGCATTGCCAATTTGGTAAATGGTGTGATATTTGAGCTGTCACGCCTAGCCGAGAATCACTCTGAGTATGTGCAAATGCGTACTTCTCTCATGATCATCCAAATCTACGCGTCTACGAATAGCCAGTGGTTCAGTTGTGCGGGAGTTTTTCCTGTGTCTATCGAGGCGTTCAAGAATTTGTGCAATATCATTTACTCATTGATTACGTTTCTACTCAATATGCCGTAATAAATACTTTGAGAAATGGTTAGATGTAGTTGTGATCACGTACTTCACGGCTAGATCATTTAGCAAGGCATAACAGAGCTGCTGCACCTAATTTTCTTCCTCACTATGCTCCAGCAATAATATCCATGTCATTCGCAAAACAGACAAATTGGTGGGCTTCGTGGCCGAGCGGCTAGAGGCGTCAGTCATCTAGGCGTTTCGTAAGCCTCGGAGTGTGGGTTCGATTCCCGCTCCAGTCGGGGGAAACTTTTCGTCAAACGGGAGATTCTCCACTGGGCCACTGGGTGTTATGTGTGTTGTCCGTTGTCATATGTTAGTGCTTGTTCAGTCTGTGCAACCTCTGGTTGAAGACGGTTTAGTGTCTTTTTTTAAATTGGCAGGATTTCGTGAAAATCATTCCCCGACTGTTAAGCCCGGCTCGTCACATAACACCAGGGCGATACTGAATAGTCAACATGAAAGTCCTTGTCGAAGTCCCCGGTGAGATTCGAACGAACCCGAGACCCTTACGTAGTTTATTGTACTGTCCATCGTCGAATTGATCAGTCTAGTGCGCTTCCCGGAGAAGACGTTCCCGTCTATGATTTTCAATTACTCCTCACTACGCCGCGGCGTAGGCGCGATGAACAGGCAGGTGGTGCGTTGGGACCTGGTGTTCGCGGCATTTTTTGGAGGATAGTGAGCATAGTGAAGATATGGTTCGTTGCCGAGCGGCCGACGACAAAGCCGGCTTGATAAGTTTCCAGAAACTCATTCAATTTAGGTAAAAACGACCGAAGATGATCTGGGATAGCACTGTGTAGGCGGCATTCTTCTTCTTCTTCTTCTTTCTGGCTCGACGTTCCAACTGGAACTTGGCCAGCCTTTTCTCCAACTTAGTGTTCTTTGAGCACTACCACAGTTATTAATTGGAGGGCTTTCTATGCCAGCCATTGCATGAATTCGTATATTGTGAGGCAAGCACAATGATACACTATGCCCATGGAATCGAGAAAATTTTCCCGACTGGAACGGGAATCGAACCCGCCGTCTCCGGATTGGCGATCCATTGCCTTAACCACTAGGCTAACTGGAGACCCCAGGCGGCATTCAGAACTGTGATTACTCGGAAGTTTTCATTCTCCAACTTGTCACCTTTCTTGTATATGGGGTAAATAGCCCCTTCCTTCTCGTCAGTGGTGTCATAGAGGTTACTCCAAGTTACTCAGCAATCAACTGTTGAGGTCAAACAAAAACAATTTTAACTCCCAGTATAAGCGCCTTCGAAAAGCCGAATCCAAAAGCGTGAAAAGGACAAAACGTCGAAAACGAGTAGTAAGTCAATAGTGAGTTCTTTATTCTTTTAAAAGAAACCTTTTTTTTTCGTATTTCGACGTTTTGTCCTTCCGACGCGACGTTTTGTCACATTTTATTTATTTTATACGTTATGGATATTTTTCCTCTTAAATATAAAAAACCGTCTACGATTTGTTTGTATCCTTATATTTGTAGACGTAGAGAAACTGAGCTACGTTTGTGAGTTTTCTATTTTTCGTGTTCATGTACAACAAAAAAAATTGTAATATTGGAACTTCTTCTAGGGATTCATTCAGAAATAAAGGGCGAACACGATGAAATTGCCACACAGAAAATATTGTATAACTTTAGATTGCGTTCGCCAAAATAGCTATTTTTTTACCATGAATAGTATATTATGTGTAGCTAATACCATAAAATTTTCATTAAAATCGGTTGAGTATAAAGGTTGAGTAAAGGATTCATTAAAAAAATCATCGAAAATTTCTCCAGGGATTTCATTAGTATTTTCTGTTTTTATTAACGTGCATTTTAACAGGGAGCTGGTTATGTTCCGAACAGAGAATAAAAGCAGGGAGCTAATTCAATACTATTTCATTAGTAACTCTCTCAAAGATTCTTAAATAAATCCTTCCAGTGACTTTCCGAGATTTTTTTTTCAAATTCTTCCTTTCGAAATTAGTTTAGGTATTTCTTCAATCCATCAGAGATTTGTTCGGGAATAACTCCAAGAAAATTTCCACATAACTATGCCCAGAAGTATCTTCAGGAATTAATACGAAAAAAATCTGCGGGAATCCCTCCAGAGATTCTTGTGTTAGTACCTCCATCGATACAGGCAGGAATTCTTCCTGCAGGAGTTCATAGAGATTCTTACAAGAATTTATACAGAAGTTTCTTTACAAATATCTCAAGAGTTTTTTTTTTCAGGGATCTCAGGGTCCACCCATATCCCCAGCAATACTTTCAAAATCCCCAAATAATTTTGTTATAGGGTTTCTCCAGAAATATTCCTTTAAAACCCGCAATATTTTTTTACTTGGAATTCCACCGCGAGTTTCGCGAGAAGTCTCACCAGGTATTTCTTCAGGAAGTTCATCCCAGGATTCATCCAAGAATATCTCCGGAATTTATTCGGATGTCTTTCCTGAGATTTAGTCAAAAGTATTTCCTAAGATTTCAACAGTGATCCTACTGAAGATTTTTTCAGAAATTTTGGGTATCTTTTTCTGGGGTTTTTTAGAAGATCTTCCAAAATTTGCACTACAATTACAGAAGTACTTTTTTAGAATGCTTTTTTGATTTTTTTCGAGGAAACCCTTTACAAAAATTTCTGGAGCAATTTCGGAATCTTGTACCGACTTTTCGAACCCTCTAAGCAGAATACCCTCTTCGAATGAGTGTAATCAGTTTCGTACCTTCTAATTCCGCCCTATGTTGCTTATCCTTTGACAGATACGCGTATTTCGACTACCACTTGTAATTTTCCTCAGTGTCAGTTATCCACACAATTTCGGAAGTTATTTTTTGATCAATTTCTGCATGGATGCCTAGGATTATACCTAAGAGAGTACCTGAAAAAAAAAACTTTAAGATACCTTTGGACTTCTCTGAGAAAAATATTTGAAGACTTCTGAAGGAACTCTGTAAGTAATTCCAAAGAAAAAAAGATTGACCAATTTCTAGAGGGATTTCTAGAAAATCCCCAATAAATTTCTGAGGTATCCCTGAGTGATTTGCTGGAGGAATCCAAAGAAGAGTTGCAAGACATACCTCTGAAGGAGTGCTCAGAAAAAATATTAGACAATTTCTAAACAAATTTCCTGGAGGAATTCTTTGAAGAATTTTACTGAAGAAATTAAAACACAACGTTTTTTTTTTTTCAAAGAATCGTTTTCGCTGATAGAAATACAGAACTCTCTTCAGGTATACAAAGACAAATTTATGGAAAAAATTCTTTGATAAGTGCCAATGATTAGATTCTGGAGTAATTTTTGCAGCAATTGTTGGGAGAATCTCTAGAAAAAATTTGAAAAAAAAAATCCTTGAGGTCATATATGGTCCATATGAATCCAAAGCAATGCCTGGGGGAGTACCTAAAGCAACCATTGGAAAAATCCCTGGCGGATCTTCCAGAAGAATGCTTTGAAAAACTTTAAAGGAATTTCCAAATAAATGCCCGAGAAAATCCCTGAATATCTTCTTCTTCTTCTTCTTGGCGTAACGTCCTCACTGGGACAAAGCCTGGTTCTCAGCTTAGTGTTCAATGAGCACTTCCACAGTTTTTAACTGAGAGCTTCCTCTGCCAATGACCATTTTGCATGTGTATATCGTTCTTTTTAAAGACAGTTGATAAATCCTTAAACAATTCCCAAAAGAATTCCTGAAGGTTTCCCTGGAGGTAACCCTAAAGAATTTTCTAAAAAAATCAAGATGAGTTCTTTTTAACCTCGTAAAAGGAATTCCAGCAAGAATGTCCTTTCCGGGATATTTACAGAAAGAATTCGTGACATAATAATGCATGGAGGGGTTTTCTCGGAATAATTCATAATTAGGCGCGATAGTGTAATCCTATCCTTGGGCCGTGTACCAGTATGGAGGCGCTGAAATTTAGGAACGTTGAGTAAGCAGTTCCGATTTTACCATGACTGCTTCTTCTCCTCCGGTAGCTGTTTAGTTTAATCCAGACAATTAGCCAGTGCAGACAGGTGGCCAACTTTTCTGGTCCATCTAGCAGTGATGAAAAACAGTGAGGAATGCAGCTGAGTAGACACAAACGCAAAGCTATCCTACTCGTAAACAACAGAAGCCAGAATATATTCGCACTTCCTTCACTCGCGAGCTAACGAAGCTGGTCGCACTCGTGATTGATTCGCGAAGCAGCTCTGAACATTTTTCAATTTTTTGAAACAACGAATTTACACGGCCGACAGATTAACTTTTCAGGAACAATAAAGCACAAAACACTACTATCTGATGGATCATTGCTTGTTTTGCTATTAAAATCGCACTAAAATGCAATTCCCGCATCTCCACTTGTTCTTCGCGAATAAAAATTCATGAGTGTTTTTGTTTTTGTTTTGCTTCATACTCGTGAAGCAAGCGAGTGCGAATAAACTCACACACGGCTTACTCTCGGCACCGGCTACTTCAGTTCTAAACACACTACGCTGTAGCAGATGAGCTTGTCCAATGAGGTACAGATACAGGTGGCACAGATAAACATTGCAAACCACTAGTTGTCTCTTTCGTTCTACCGCTGATCAAATGCAACGCAATTAGTGACGTCACTAATTGATTTGCATTTGATCAGCGTTAGAACGAAAGAGACAACTAGTGATTTGCAATGATTATCTGCGCCACCTGTATCTGTACCTCATTGGAGCTTGTTTAGTTTGATGCTGATGGTGAGCTGCAGTAACCCGACGTCTCCACTAGACAGAAATGTCTTGCCATTTTGCTGGACAGATGTGTCATGACAGAAATGTTCTCTCGCTGTTTGCATGGAAAGCAGCGGTGTTGATCATTTCTGTTACGTTTTCTCTTTCTGGCAGCAAAATGGCAAGACATTTCTGTCTAGTGGAGACGTGGGGTAAAACGCCAATTGTGGTGAAGATTCTCGTTGTTGACAATCTTAAACATTGTTACTCCAACCTTCACGGTATATAGCCCGACAACTGGGAGAATTTGTGGTCCATTGCACTGTACAGTGTGTATGATGATAGACAGTAGGCGTAGCCGCGATCAGACGTGTTTTGTTTTGCTCGTCGCGTTTTTTTCGCGTTCGCCAATTTTTTTGTTATTCTGCTGACGGTTTGGCCGGTGCTACGCCATCCGGATAGCTTCCGCGTGTAAAAGAGTGCTTGTCATTTGTGAATTTTAATAGTGAGAAATGGATTGATTGATATTGAAAAAAATAAAAAAATTCGGAAACGGTGCGAGAAAGTGGGAATGTGCCGTCTATTTCGCGTTTTCACGTAGGACGGTCAATGGCGTTACGCCTTCCAGTAGTTTTCCATAGTAAAGTTGTTGTAAAGGCGCTATAACTGCAGTTTTCTTTCGTGTTTTTTTACGTATGTGGCTATGCCATCAGTGATTCGCGAGGGATAACAGAATCATCCCGTGTGGCTTAACATTCATATTTTTGTGGGAGCTAAAGTGACGTGTGTTCAAATGATGACTGACTGCAAGCACAACGGTGGCGAGACGAGGAGGAAACCTGACTGCACAACGAAGACGTTCCCATGGTGATGGCAGCGCTACCTTGGATTGGATGGATTCCGGTGAGAATGTTCTGATTACTTTTACTATAACAATATGAACTAAATACGCACCAGTTTCAAAGATTTACTTTGAATCAGGAAGTGTGTTTGCATTATCATTGTCGAAATGATAACGGTAATGTACACATGCGGGGCTTATTGTAAGTGAAAGTGACTTCTGAATGGACGTGTCTCTCCAGCCATTCTGAAATGGGTCTCTGAATCTGCAATAGAGCTATCACCTTCTAACTCCTGGACTAAAGCTTTTTGCAATAGTATAAAAATGATATTGCAGAAATCTTTCTTCCATAATACCACTGCCGGACAGTGGGGGTTAGTTGGATCACACACACACACACACACACACACACACACGGCTTACTCTCGGCACCGTGAGTAAACCGTTTGTTGTTTTTACACTCGCGAGTTGATTCACGATGAGAGTGTTTCCATATCTGTCATCTAGATGAGTTCATCACCGATATCGACAGCATCCTTATCGCAGGAGTTGACTCGTTGTTGCTCCCTGCTGTACTGACGTAGTTATTTCTCCCACTGCACTGCCTTGATCCACCATGTCTGTGCTCCCCGCACCAGTCAGGTGTTTGTCGTGAAGCTGCTTTCAACTTTCGATCACATTTTTATAGCTGCAAAGTCCGGCTGGCGTTACGAAGCTTTTGTGGCATGCATTGAATTTCTGGTAGAACTTCCGAACAGCGCAGCAATTCCAATTATTTGCATTCCTATTCCTCCAGGTTGCGCTTTTTCTCCCGGAAGAGACCGGTCTGCTATTTCAGCTTTTATGTCATGCCTCATTCTGCCGGGTCCAGTACTGCAGCATTATCACCACCCTCGTTGCGTTTTTCTCTCCCAAGAGCTCACTACTCTCATCGTCGAACCAATCGTTACTTCGGCTCCGTTCCACATATACTCAATGTTTACCAGCGTAACCCCAGCAAGACTGAAAAACTGTCCCATAACCGCAGCATACCAAAGTTAGGTATCATACCAAAACAAGGTAGAGATTAGAAATCGAGGTTTTGAAAATAGCTTATTTTGGTATTGTAAAGGAATTGCGTCATCGACCTAAAATACATAACTGATTTTTTGGTTTGGTATTGAGGACTGCTTGAGTATTATTCAATAATTGCTGAATCGCTATTTGTATGGAAAAATCGTCCATTATTATTGAGGTATTGCAAGACCTGGTGTCATTATTCATCAGATGACACCCAAGTTATCATTATAGGTATTTTAATTCTTATGCAGGGCTTTCTAATAACTCATTCAAGTTGTAGGTATTGGGTTTTACCTTTTTGTTTTGGTACCTGAGTTTGGTGTTCTAGAGCTAGTCCCAACTAACAATCACTCATTTAACAGGCACCATTATGACGAATTAATTCAGCATAATGTTGAATAACATTTGAATTATTTTCACGTACAACCTATGTTCGGGTTTTGTTCACACAAATTTGGAGAAGTTATTAAGCATCATGTTGTGCACCAACTTTATTTTTTGTTCAAAGCGTTTTACAAATGTACAAGAAAGTTGTTATTCAGCTATGGCAAAAATGACTGAAAATAAATAAAATGCAAAAATGTTGAACCACTCACGAGAGTAATTATTTGCACTCATGTTGAGAACACCTATTATGAAATAAGAATTACATATAAAATTACTTAAATCCGGATTAGAACTCGAGACCTGTCGATTGCCAGCCGCATGCCTTCCTATCTGCGCCATCCTAAAGATGGTGAGATGCAGCACCCAAAGCAAAACATAATCTTCCCATGACTCAATAATGATCACTCCTGAACTTGTGTTCAGCAGTGGTGAATTAGCACAGCACGTGCTAATCAACTGAACAACGCTTCAACTTCAACAGCTGTTCAGCCCAAAACACGTGTTTTCCATTCTGATTTCGCTGTCAGTATTTTTATTGCACGGTGAGAAAACTTGTATCGAATGTGGCCAAAAAGTGTTGATCCTTATTGAAGATATTGTTTCCAGACGAAGTAATTGCGATATGAATATGTTTTTATTTTTATTATTAAATATCGATCTTTAAAAATGTATGACAATATGTGGTGAATGGTCTTGGACGTGGTGCATTCACAGCATCTGTTCAGGTAATCTACTCATGCTCAGTCGAAGATCCGTCAAGCATTTTATTATTTATGCTTTTGTCATGGAATCTTGATATTATGTTCAATAAATAGTGCATAAGGATGTTTAGGGATACTTGAAATATGTCGATTTCTGAATGATGTTTGATTATCTAGGTGATTGTGGGAACAATATTCAGCACTAATGTCAAATGCATCGATCCAAGCGTCTCGTACAATCGAACTGCTGCGGAAGATAACAAAATATAATAATCAAGGTACAAGATCTATACAAGATATCAAGATAATAATAATAAATAAATGCCGCATTTTTACGTTGATCACGTCTCTTGGCACTCAATGTTAAACTACATAATTCTTTTCTGTTTTATTTTATGTGATTCGTTTAAAATTTTGGTTCTTTTACCCTTCGCGCGCTATTGTAAAAAGAACACTACCAAAAATCCTCGGTTGCTTGATGGCGCGCGTCCTGAAAGGCTAATAACTTGGTTATTTAAACAGTTTTAGCCATGATTTATCCCATAATCCGAGCAAAGTTCCGAGTCAAACTATGACGGGCTGAAGGCGTTTATTTGACAAGTGAAAAGCACATTGTTCAGGAGCATATGCTTATCGATACATCAGCTTAATAAGATGCAGACAAATGTTTTGTTAAACTCTTTTGTTAAAGAATCAATGCTTGTCGAATAAATTTCTTGTTAAACTTTTGAAAAGTGTTTTAATCTATCATTGTTGATACCGATGAGGAAAGTCGAACATTGACTATTTTCTCAATTGAAAAATCATTTAAACAGTTACGTGTTGAGCATAATTTTAGTTCAGCTATCATTACCATTATTAAGCAACAATTCAGCAAGCTTGCTTGTTTGTGACTTGCAATTGTTAGTTGGGAGTTTCTCTTGTTCGGGAAGTGCAGCAGTCAATTGCAACCTCTAAGTGCTCTTGTGGACAACAGAGCTGTAAAATAATCGGTGGATCGTGTTAAAGTTTATGTCTTTGTCATCAAGGAGAAAGGATGAATCATTGCTAGTTGGATTATTCGTCTATGACGTTTAATTCATACGCCCCAAAAAAAGCAAACCGCTGAAATTGCCCGATCGCTGTCAACAACTCGTAATGCGATTCCATTATCTCTCGACCAATGAGAGTGAACTGCTTAGGACAGCGCCCGAGCCTGCCTGGCTTGCGGCTAGAAAAACTTGCTCGTGAATTATTGCGCATATGATTTATGGCTGGATCAGGAGGGACACGAAGCGCGGTCAAATCAGAAAAAAGCAGATACTGTCTGCTACATTGCTTCTAATCCAATCTAAGTATTCAACAGCCAGGACAACACCTTGACGAAAGCGCGCGACCCATGGACTAACTGGCAGAGTCAGCGAAAAGTGATTCGGACCCTCCGGGAAGACAACAGCGTAGTGCGCCAGTCAGTCACGGCGGCGATCATGATGGACTGATAGGCGCTCTGGCTGGCTGTCTTCGAGGCGAATTTCCTACCAAACCGCGCGGACAGGTTTTAATTGGTGGTGCCATAACATTCGTCGGATTGTTTCTAAGCATTACACGACGTGAATGGAAGGCGGGCCCACTCAAGTGATTTGCTCTTGATGAAGGTTTTTTTATCGCAATGTTGAAGATATCTAGGGTAAATGTACCAATAGTGGTGCTATTAGTAGCTCCTTGTAGAAAAATAATTGAATAAAATTGATAATACCACAAAATAAAAAGCCTGAAAACGTTAATCGGTAGTTTTTCACTTAAATTTGCTAGGAAAAATGTAAAAACCATTGTTTATTACAGTTTTTGCTAATAAATCACTTGCACCAACTATAGGTACATGGTTCCTATTATGGAGGTAAAATTTAACATTGGTTCCTATAGTGGCGCATCCCATTGAATTCTTATGGGACCCACCACTATAGGAACACTACCACCACTATAGGTACAAAGGAGCCAAAAATTTAAGGAAAATAATTGTTTAAAATAGGTTTTTCGGCGAATCCTGAACACAAAACTGAATTAATGTTATTAATTAGTTATGATGAATCTATTAAAAATGTCATTTGCAAGCTTTTTGTTTGAAATAGTGCAAAATACGCACTACCACCACTATTGGTACTACCTCCACTAAGGGAGCTTTTACCCTACATTGCATTGTGGTAGCTAATCTGCACACAAATGTCTTCTACGCGGGAGTTCATCATGTCAACGGGGTTTAGTCAGTTTATCTTGTTGAATTGAAAAGAGGGGGGGTTTCAGTGTGGAGATGAGCTTTATTAATTTTCATCACGTCAGATTGGGATGATGTGACACGGGTGCAAGTGATGCGACAGATGACGTGAGGTGAAGAAAGGTCAGGATCAGCAGTGGGTACTTTTGCTGTGCAGTTATTTTCGTTATACTGGACCGAGAGATTTGAACAATGAACCGTTAGCGTTTCTGCTTTGGGTTTCAAATTACTATTGATTTTTTTGCGTCTCATCCATTTATAACAGTCAACAATTGAATTCTCGAAAGAACCTCTAAAAGGATTCCCGAAGGAATCCCTAGATGTATTCCTAGAGGAATCTCTGGCACAATCCACGAAGGAATTCTTGAAGAAATTTTCTAGAATTTTCAAAAACTGAAACCACACTGAGTATTTCGTTAGTAGGGTATGTGTGCCATCAGTAATCTCATGCTGAGAGACGAACCAGCCAAGGGCTGAAAGTCTCTCTAATAAAGACAAATCAATCAATCAATCAATCTCATGCTGCCATTTTCATCCTATTCGAAAACAAGCTATTACGGCACCGATTTACTCCGTTCTTTTTGTTTTCATGGGTGCTCGCTTCATACAAAAAATACAAAAATAAGAAACAAAACTAACAGCGCTTCAATCCTTTGTTTTTCGTGGGATGAAAATGGGAGCCACATGCTTAATAAGGGAACCAATACCCTATATGAGAGCACAGTATTTATTCATCTAGTATATTTCATTTAGTACCAATGTAGTGCAGACAATAAATTGCGAGTTTCGTTTCATAGTTCGATTGAACTCACACCCTTTATTACTTGTTTCAACTGGTGTCCAATAAACGCAACGTTCCAAATAATTTCGTTGGTTTGTCGAATTTTGCAAGGTCATTGTCCTTTTGGTACAAATTCGACTAACAACCAAACAGCAGATTCCAATTGCCCGGACGACTTCATCACTTCAGTTCGGCTGAAAATCACTTTCTGAATGACACTTTTCATCTGCAATAACATCAGCACCCGCGCAATCGAAATTGATAATTCCCGGTAATAAACTCAGCATCAACCGAATGGTTATGGGCCTGTTCGGTGGTCGATAAAATTACCGTCTCATGTACCAACCACATCAAATCAACGGGAGAAATGTGCATAAACCCCCAATTGAACTGTTGCTGTTCGCAGTAAAACATTTCGAGTTCGCTCGACAACAACTGCACCAATAATGGAGGAGAACGGGGTGAAATTACTTCATCTCTTATTGGCTTATTATCTCGATTTAACATAGAGGCTTTCCACGAAGCAGCACGAAAAAAATCCACTTTTAATTTTACATTTTTGATTTGCATATAATTTTGCACAGCTGTTCTAATCAATATAAATAACCATTTTTTCATATTAAAACTTTTTATGGAGTCTCGACTAACTTTCAAATAGGGCCTATGAAAAAATGGAACACATGTGAATGAAAAATCATATCTCTGAAACTGCTTGTTTGATCGGAAAATTTTCTTCGGCAAAGTTGTAGATTAATAAATGGTGGCTCTCAGAAAAATACACATTGAAAAATTTATTTAGTTCTTCTTCCGAAAAAACTGAATTTTGTAACTAAAAATTAAATATCTCAAAAAGCTATTTTTTTACCTTCGTCATATTTTGTGAGATTAAAGTTCATTCTGTTAGCTACCATCTGTAGAAATTTCATAATGGTAAAAAAAAATGTACAAAAAAGTTATGGCACTTTGAGCATTTTCGGTTGTGTGTTTTTTAGAGTGTATGACGAATTCACGCAAACTCGCCGTAGGGGTTTGGCAAAACTGTCTCAGAATCCGATGGAATTTCTTAGGTTTAAAGACTATGTATTTTAAAGCAAGATTGCATACGTTGTTTTTTTATTTATCTAGACTAATATTTGAAAAGGGCTAAAGTATTTGACCGTTTTTTACTCAATATAACTTAAAAATGACATTACCTACAATAAAGTTATGTATAATTAGATAATCATGTGAACTTTTATAACATTGAAAAATGTCAATTAGCTTTTAAAGTCAAAAAAATGCAAATAAGAAAAATTATTTCAATTTGCAAAACATGACATTTTTGTTATTATTGAAAATTTTTCCATATATCGCAAGATGGGCACTTTTGAAGAAAAGCATTTTTGAGGTACCGTGATTTCGGGTGAAATTGATCATTCATTTGTTAAAAATATTGCTTTAAACTTAAAACAATTTGTATAAAATGACCATCATCTGGCTAAAGGATTATTGAATGATAAGTTACATGTTTTACAGTCAATTAGTCACATATTTCTGTATTAAATTAAATATTTTCCGTAATTGCGTGTTTGGCACCCTTTCAAACTTTTGTTACCGAGGCTGTATCGCACATGTAATGAATATTCGAATGGATGCTTTTAGCTGCCAAGTATTTGCTAAACACGATTTCATCATCAAAATTTTTATAAATATTCAAATTTATACATAAAATTGCACTTTTCCGGAAGTAATCACTTTTTCAGCATGAAAAGTGCATACTTTAAGGCGTTTTCATAAAATTTACTAGATTTAAAACTTGAATAATTAAAAATTGAGAAAAGTCGTAAAAGTTTTGCGTAGCATTTCGCATACTGGGGTGGTTAATACAAATGGAAAACATATTTTTGGCACATGCAAAGGTGTTTCATTTACTGATCAATTTCATCCCGAAAGCAAAATTATTGAGTTTTTATTTCAAATGATATTTACCTATTGCAATAAAATGATTTGTAGTAAAAGTTTCAAACTCGTTGACTGATGAGAATCGTACGCGTACTTGTTTTATTGCTTTGAGTTTGACTTTCTTTGGGTGATCGACTGCACGTTGGATGATATCTTTAATTGGCATTTCAGTCTAATTTGGTCAATCAAAAACAACTATATGTTTTCTTAACTCGACGTTTCGGTCCTTATTGGACCTTTTTCAAGGATTCTGTAATGTTTGAGTTTGACCATATCGCTGCATTCGAAATCACGGTAGCATTAGTGGAAAATTTTTGACAGCTCCTCCCCTCTTAAAGTATATTCTCCCATACCTAATAGAAGGCTCCTAGCAATATCACAAGCTTCCCCTAAAATGTTACATCTTTAATGGACGGTTCCTAACAACAAATACTTCATGTCATCATTTTGCGTGTTTCTCTCCGGTAGAAAAAAAAAATGTTTTTATCCAGGGCGTTTTTTACAGATATTTTCATATATTAAATTAAACATAGCTCCATATGTTTGATTCACAAGTCTATCTAATGCAAAGTATTTATTTTATTCTCCTATGAATAAGTTGAAATTCGACTTCTGGTTGATATTCTGAATTTCTGTGTAACAGATCTGGTGTTCTGGTTCAAAAGAGAATCCTAAATTATACTCTTTGTATTGGATAGATTTATAATTGAAACAAATTAAGCTATGTTCAATATTAATATGTGAAAATCCACGTATAAAAATACCCAAAAATTGGTTTGACTAAAAAAAAAACATTTTGTGTTGGGTTGGATTCAGATAATAGCAATTTAATTACTTTGATCCATTTTGAATTCTATTCTTAACGGTTGGTGTGGGGTTTGGTTCTCCGAAATAGGATTTATTTAATTTCGCATATGGGCATGTATTCCAAATTGACTTCAATTTATTTTTAAACTTTTTTTAGCGTGATCGTTTTTTCAATATTTCAATTTTTTACTTGAAAGTTCACACAAATTCCTTAAAGTCACACATACCACACTTTTTTGTAGGTCATGTTATTTATAAGTAAGGGCCCATATAGCCGAGGCGGTAAACGCACGGGTATTCAGCATGACCATGCTGAGGGTGACGGGTTCGATTCCCGGTCGGTCCAGGATCTTTTCGTAAAGGAAATTTCCTTGACTTCCTTGGGCATAGAGTATCTTCGTGCCTGCCACACGATATACACATGCAAAATGGTCATTGGCAGAGGAAGCTCTCAGTTAATAACTGTGGAAGTGCTCATAGAACACTAAGCTGAGAAGCAGGCTTTGTCCCAGTGAGGACGTTACGCCAAGAAGAGGAGAGAGAGAGAGAGGAGAGGAGTTATTTATAAGTTACATTGGTATAAAAAATGGTCAAAAACTTAAGCCCTTTTCAAATATTAGTGTAGATAAATAAAAAAAACAACAAAGTATGCAACGTTGTTTTAAAGTACATAGTCTTCGTACCTACACAATTCCATTGAAATCTGAGAGGGTGCTGCCTACCCCATAATCTAGTTTGCGGGAAATTCGTCATGCACTCTAAAAAAACACGCAATCAAAAAAGATCAAAGTGCCACAACTTTTTTGTACATTTTTTTACCACTATAAAAATTTTAGAGATGATAGCTAACAGAATGAACTTTATTCTCACAAAAAACACGAAGGTAAAAAAAATGCTTTTTGAGATATTTGATTTTTAGTAACAAAATTCAGTATTTTCAAAAGAAAAACTAAATAAATTTTTCAATGTGTATTTTTCTGGGAGCCGCAATATATTATTCTACAACTTTGCTGAAGACACCTTTCCGATCGAACTAGCCGTTTCCGTGTTATAATTTTTTATTTGCTTGTGTTCCATTTTTTCATAGGCCCTAATTGAAAGTTAGTCGAGACAAAATATGAATTTTTGATATGAAAAATTGGTTTCTCACATAAAAAGGAATAGTATACAAAAATATCAAGTAGATTAAAAAACATCGATTAAAATGGTTTCGTGCTGGTCTGTGGAAAGCCTCATTAGCAGTGACACTGTTTCTGCACTATGCATAATATTTTTCAACAACAATTGATGATTTTGAACAAGATCATCTAACAAATTCATCAATTTCTGCTGAGCAAACCAACAACTAAAAGGTGAAGAAATGTTACACCAGAATGTGATGAGCTCGTCCCAGTTTATGTTTATAATTTTGTGAAGACAGATATTCTATGATTTTTTTTAAATTCTAGATTGCCAATACTAAAATTCATTCGCAAATGCTTATTTTCCCCAACATTATATGCTGCGCTTTCTAAAAGTATGAATCTTACCGATTCTCCCTAGTGGTTGCAGAGTCCGTCGCTGCTGGCGCTCAGTTGATTGGGTTTTACGACTTTTTGAAAAATTGTGCGATACACGAATAAAATTCGCATTATTTAATTTAGAGAGGCCCGGACAAATCGTGGTGGTGACGCTTGCCATCCGTTGTCAGAAAGAACTTGGAATTGGATGATACGTCGCCGAAAGCAGACTCCTCTTCTCGCATATAGAGGAGACAGGCAGGCCGGCTCGAGAGTGATGCGTCCAATCGAAAGTGATGGGGCTGACGACAGCGAACGAAAGACAAATTTTACGACCGGCGAGAGAATCAAGTTAATCAAAGCATCTGAATGAAGGATTCTACTAAGAGCTGACGATACAACCGACTATAGTTTGCATGATGATTGTGCGGCCGCTTTTGTGAAATATGGTAAATGTGGGAATGGGACTTTAAATTGAATAAAGTCATTTGCTAGAAAACCGCGGCTGCGGTCATAAAAAAGGCGGGATAGTAAAATCTCGCTTGGAACTATTGGCAAACGGGTTGATCCCTGTGCGAATATTGGCTTATTAATGGGATTAGCAGCTGTAGCAATTATGTTGACAACTGATATGTTAATCAGCTTTATAATGGGTGATTAGATTTCAAAACTGACATGTTATCCAAATTTAGACACGGAATAGGTTGTAGTTTAGACATAAAATGGCATGTTGCTTCATTATCTACATCAATTTTATGATAATTTTTTTTTTAGCTTTTTCCTACATCTCAACCCAAAACTAGTATTTCTTTTGACGACAGCTCATGATTATTTATGATTCACATGCAGTAGTTTCCCTCCACTGACCAATCAAACCATATGGTAGAGCTGAGAGAAGTATCTATATGGATCTTTAGATAAGGTTTAAATTTATATTTTGCAATGTCAGTGAGCCGACCTTTGCATGATTATTGTGATCATCATCTAGGATTTCTAGAACAAATCATAGAATTAATGACCAACAAGATGTATCGCCACCTTAATGACTTTAGAGTAGCTGAAAAAAAAATCAAAAGGATGTAATACAGAAATTTCCGAAGAAATCCCTAAATAAATATTTGAACAATTTTCTTGTCCAATTCCTTGTTCGAATTCTTGAAAGAATCTTGGAAGTATTATCTGAAGGAATGATAGGAATGGTGGAATTATTTGATGAAATTATTGAGAAGTTTGCAGAGCATTCCTGCAAAAATCTCCTTTTAAAATTCCTGGAGGATTTTGAAAAAAATAATCGAGAATCCGTGGAGCTGAGCTGAATTTCTGAAGAAATCCTTGGACGATTATTAAAAAAAAAAAAACAGAATCCCGTATAACATTTGGTAAAGATTGTCTAATCTAAAGTAAACCATGGAGAAACTTCTTGAGGAAATCTTGAAGATTGTTTTAGAAAATACATTTAGAAAAACATTAAGGAATTTCCAAAAGAATCTGCATGAATTTCTAAATCAATCTTTGAAGGAATTCCTACTGTAATCACTCAAAGAAAGCATGCGAGAATTTCTGGAGGAATCTCTGGAGAAATTTCTGAAAACATTCCTGCAGAAATTCCGATTGTCGGAATCCCTAGTGGAGTTCGAGGAGGATTGTTTGATTCCTAAAGTAATCCCTGGAAGAATTTCTGAAGGAATAAAAAGAAAAAACATCCATGGAAGAATTGCTTAAGTAATTTGCAAAGATATGTCTGAACAAATTACTACAACAATTTTGCATAAATCCCAAAATTTTTATCAACTCCATGAAATAATTTCAGAAAAAAAGTTGGAAAAAATTCTAAAATAATCATTGGAAAAAATGATGATGGAATTCATGTAGAATTTTCTGGATGAATTCGTACATAGAACATTTTCTGTAGTATCCATGTAAAGGCTTTTTAACTGGAGAATTTCACAAAAATGATCTTGAAGAAATCCCCAGAACAATTCCGAATGTTATTTTTGGAAAAATTCTATAAGAAATCCATAGGCGAATTGATAAGGGATTCACTGGAAGAGTTTTCAAAGGAATTCCTGGATTAATTCTTGGATGAATCAATGGACTATTTTACGAAATGATCTTCGGAGAAGTTTAGAAGAATATTTGAATAATTCCCTAGAAGAATTTTATGGAGAGTCCGTGGAAGCATTTCTGAAATATTTGCTTAGGAAAATGCTGAAAGTATAAAAGGAAGATTTTGTGAAGAAATTCCTGGAGTATTTTCTGAAGGAATTTTCAGATTTTTTTTTCCGACGGAATGCCTGAAAGAAGTTCCAAAGGAATAAAGAAATCGATGGAAGGGCTTTAAAGATATTCTGATAAAATCCATGGAAGACTTTATGAGGAAATACATGGAATATTAAAAAAAAAATAACCCTAAAGGAATGCGTGGATTATTTTCTGAAAATAAACCCTGGAAGATTTTCTAAAGGAATTCATGCAGCAGCTTTGAAAGGAATTCACGAAGGACTTTGTGCATCTGTTCTTGGAGACATGTATGAAGCAATCTCTAGGGGAGTTTCTAAAACAATCACTGGAGTGATTTCTGAGGGAATCATTGTTAGAACTGCTGCACTATTGAACCCTGGAAAAATTTCTGAGCGTATTGCTGGCGGAATTGGAAGAGGGTTTCTGTACAAATCCCATGAAGGAATTACTGAGGAATCCATGGAGAAACTTGGAGAGTAGTATCTGAAGTTCTTAATAAAACTCTGGAGAAAATGGAGAAATTGCATGGAAGAATTCTGAGGCCTTTCCAAAGAAATACCACAAGGTATCTCAGATGGCATCCGTGAGGAAAATTTTCAAAAGAATCTATAAAAGTTACCTAAAAAATTTCTGCAGGATTCTATGGAAAACTTTCAAATGGCATCCAAGAAGAAAATACTAGAGGAATTTCCAAAGGAATATCTGGACAAACTTTTAAAGAAAGCTTTGAAGACAATCTATAAACAAACTTCAACAGATTTGTTCAAAAAAACCCTTAAAGAAATTTATGAAAGATTTGCAATGTTTTATTTTTTAGACGAATTTGATTTGATACTTGCTAGAAGAATCACTGGAGAAATTTCTGAAGCAACTTTAACCCTCGAGCGATCGCGCTATTGTATTTTGTACAACACGTTGAAAAAATCTCGTTTTATGTATTCAGCATTGGCGTGGTGCTGGCGGTGGTAACCAACCGCGCGAGTTACGGAAGGTTAAAAAGAATCCACGGAAGATTTTTCAAGGAGTTTCTGAGGAGAAATTTCTGAAAGAATCCCTGAAGGAATCCTCAGAAGATTTTCTGAAGAAAAAGATTTCCCAGAGGAATCCATGGACAAATTTCTGTATGAGTTCTCAGAAGAATTTCTGAAGGAATTCTAGAAAAAAAATCATTTAGAGGAGATGAAAGATTTTCTGAAAGAATCCCTGAAGGATTTTGAAAAGAGGAATACATTGAGTGAGGAAAATCAATGGACGTTTTCAAAAGGAATTTTTGGAGGATTCTCTAGAAGAGTTTGTGGAGAAATTTATTTCTATAGCAATCCATGAAAGATTGATTTTAAAAAATCTCTAGAAATTTGTCAAAGAACTCCTGAAAAAAAATGTGAATGAATCGCTGGAGATTTTAAGTGTTCCAACTGAATTGCTGAGAGATTTTTTGGAAGAATCGCTGGAGGAATTTCCGAAAGAATCGCAACATTTTACGCTATTTCAAATTTTTCGTTTTACCTTTTTACACATTCACTCTTCGTGGCCGTCTGCTTCAATCCGTCTAAGAACATAAAAGATAAACACTTCGTTCTCGAACCCTTCAGCGTTGTACGTATCTGCCTTATTAGTATCGCCGGAGAACTATGCTTTGACACTATCTTTTCACAGAATCGCACGGAGAATTATTATCAGGGCCGGATTTACACATGTGGGGACCCAGGGCCACATTGTTGTTGGAGTCTTTTATATAGAGAATGCAGGGGGTGGCCAAAATGTTTGGTATATTCAACTTTTTATTTCTCCCACAAAAAAGTTTAACATTCTGTAACTTTTCATAGATTGTATAAAAAATTCTCAAATTTTGACTGTTTGTCAACCTATTATATTTGCATCATTGGTACAAATTTGAGCTTGATTGGGTAATCTTTCACGAAGTTAAAACCGTTCTGGTAAAACACTATTTTTTAGGCAACCAATTTTTGAACTGTCGTATCTCGGAAACCAGCGAACCGAATTGATTGAAATTTTGAACGTTTATCAACAATATATAAAGGCTTCACAAGTTATTGAAACATAGGCACTTTTTGAACGTTTAAAAAGTTATCACGGATTGACACTTTTTGGATCCTTCTCCTAAAAATGTATTTTTTTACATCAATATCATCATATTTTAGTTATAATATCCAAAGATTTTCTACTTCTGTTCTCAAGATATCTTCAATAAGATGCATTAAAACCTAATTGGATAAAAGAAAGAACACTTTAAGTAATTTTTTTATGGTATTGTCAATTTGAGTTATTTTTCTATTTATGGGTGAAAATGTCAAACCGGTATAACTTTTTTCGTCGTATGAAAATATTACATTCTATAAAGTCGTATCAAGTAATAATATATTGTTGATAAACGTTCTGACGTTTTGACCATCCCCTGTACATAGAGAATTATTTTTGCCAATGTAACTTGGAAATACACAGCTAGAAAAAATCATGTAATTTTAGGTGTCCTGAACCTGACATATTCGAGCATCGTCAAGGGCAGAAATTTAGAGGTCCAAACATGTAAATTCACATATTTGAGGGCACCACAAAATCACACTTTTTTGTTCTCAGCGTCTAGCAATCGCTAGAACCGATGCGACAGATAAAACATATAAAAGCAACGCATGGATTCGAACTCAGCTCCGGTGATTGAGAGGCGTATCACTTACCTCTCGGCTATTCCACCAAGTTAGAAGGCGGCTGATTTTACGTTTCTGGTGAAATAGATTTGTTGACATTTTATACGATGCGCGTTAAATTGTGCCCAGTATCTCATTCAGTCTTGAAAATGTTAACGTTCTTCAATAATTCCGTCACGTGTAAATTTCAGATTTTTTAAGTGTGTAATTTAAATACTTTATTGATCATTTTACAAATATAATCATCAAGGTTTTTTTATGTCATTGTGGAAGAATTTCAATCTAGAACAATAAGCAGTGCTAGGAAACATGTTGATATTCACTAAATGTATTCATAACGAATTTGAAATTCCGACGTAAAAACAATGGTAATTAAAGTTTAAATAAAGTAACAATGCTTTTCACGAGTATATTCACAGCATGATCCCAGTTTTAGTAGAAATTCTTGCCAGAGTTCACAGGGAAACTGCAAGAAGGATTTCTAGCTGATTTTTTTTTAATAATTTTCAGTAAAATTTATAGTGTAATCGGTTATGTCGCTTTTGCAAAACCCAAAGACAATTTCTAATGGATCCCTGCTGCAATCTCTGAAGAAGTTGCTGGTTGATCAACATAAAAAATGAACACTTAACAAAAACTTGTTCTAGCGCGACTGCTAGGGTAGGTTTACAAAACTCTTAAATCAAAAAGGAAATTCTAATAGAAAATGCTGAAGAAATTTTGGAGAGAATCCATGACAAGCTCCCGAAAGAATTTCCGACTTAAGGACAGACTTGTTAGAATCCCAATATGGCCGCCACAATGGCCGGCTTTGGCACCTACTCACGATTTTGAGGGCACAAATCCCTTCGTAAACAAAACCAGTGCACCTCAGCTTCTTATTTTAAGCTTATTACAAGTGAGCAAGAACAGAATAATAAAATGTATTGTTGTTTGAAGCTTGCTTCTTGAGATTTGTGCGTCTGAAGTTTTGATGCACTGTTGAACCGGGATTTCAAGACGTTTGTCCTCCGGATATTTTTTGGCCAAGTTCTCCACTTTTTTTCTGGAACTTTCTCAATCTATGGATTTAATCAGGAGTTCACGATGGATTCAACCTTATTTCAATAAGCCAATTTCTCAACTCAAAAAAATCGGACTTAAACTCTTCAAAATAATCTGCTAGATTTCCTAAAAAAATGTTTCTTTAGTTTTGGTGTTTTCCGATTCGAGTAAGTCGTAAGCGTTTTAAGTAAAATTAGACTTAAGAATCCCAAAAATACTTCTTCCAAAAATTAAAAAAATCTTCAAAAAGTTTTCAAAAACTTTTGACAGAATAAAATACAAACAAATTCAACAGGAACTGTTTGACTCTGAAATTGATAGTTTAGTAATTCTTCTAGAATTCGGTCAAAGATTTTCTTCAGAATATTCGATAGTTTTTCTTAAGGAATTGCAGAAAAAATGTTAATAAATTTTGGAGGCAAAATTTGAAAGTTCATGAACAGCTGTACAAATAAAAACAGACTTCCTCAGAATAATCACAACATATCGCATATATCTTGCCAGTAGACAACAAGTTGAATTCTTGTTATAAATACACTAGTTTACAAAATAAAACGAAAGTCGTGAGCTTCTGTCATCGACCAAAATTTTTGAAGCACAATTTAGCGCTGATTTCGAAACCGCGCTTCAAAAAATTTTTAGTAGAGCAGTTTTTCAGTTTTAGCTCAATATCGAGTTTTACAATTTTTTAAAATATGGAATTTACTAAAATTCAAATATCTTGCGTTTTGTTTAACCAATTTCAAACCTTTTCCCGTAAATTAAAAGCTGAATACAATAACATTCGATCATCTGAATGCAAGTTTTGTGTCAGATTGATGAAATTCAAGATATTGACGAGTTTTTGGGACAATCTTCTTAAATTTTAGCAAAATTTCCACAAATATTTGAAGAAAGGTTTTTTTTTCAATAACAAAAAAAAAACAACCTAAAAATTCTTTCTCAACGTTTATTTGACATTTCATATGCAGGCGAGTCACAGTAAAAAATTCAGCTCAATCGGAGCATTTATTACGCAGAATGAGATGTATGAAGTTAGCGACTTTGCTTAAAAACAGAACAAAAATCGATTTCAAATCATCATCCCCCAAGTAACAATTTCTATGCCTTCTGCTCTTAGACATTATTTATGAAGGTTTTGTCATGGATTTGGTAAGCCCTTTTAGGTTTAATGAAGATGTTCATGTAGTAAGCAGCTTTAACAACAAAAGCAACTTTAAAACAGTTTGTAGATATCTAGAAGTCCTAGGAATAAAAGCGATTATCTTGCTTTTTTGATAAGCAATAATGTCATTGTAAACGAACTGTTAAGTACGTCTTAAAACTTCATCATAAAACTATTTTCGAAGCCGTGTGCACGTCTTAAAATATCGGTCTTAAAACCTGATGAATTGCATAAAGTCATAATAAATCAATCTTAAATCCTTTCGGAATTTCCAGTGGATGCATTAAAACTAACTTAAGAAGGTTCCTGTAATACGATCTTCTCTTGAACATACGAGAAGATAATCAATTATGCAAAACTTGGGGTCATTATTATTGAAGCATACGCGATTGGAAAACCTCGGGTGGGCTTAAATTTTCTGGCTAGGAGATCAAACCAGTTTTCTTCACTAGAGTTCGATTGCAATCGGGGTTTTCGAAGCAGCTGATGGGTGGGTATTGCATCGTTTGTTCTGGGTCTGGCACTACAATTGTGTATAAAAATGACTATCGCGCCCAGCCGCAGTCGGCGTAAGATAAAATAATACAATAAACTCACCCACCAAGCACTCAAACAGCCTAAAAACACGAAACACCACCAGAAAACTCACGAAAATACCAAATTTTTTGGTTGGATACATTTTTGACGGCTGTCGGCCAAGCGAAGTGTTCTTAAGAGCATGCAGTCCGAGCCGACACTTCCCTAAAGCTTAACAGTGTTTGTGTAGCGCACATAATTATGCGTTAAGAATAAGTAGGTGTTTGCTAGTCATTGCATCGTATTCATAAAGAACAACAACTCCAGAACATGTTCCTTTCATACTAACTGATCTTAAACCATCTTAAACAAAACCAGGAGGATTTAACTTGACGGCATCCATATTTTTCATTACGATGATCAATTCTGGCTTGCCAAGTGTGTACGCCATGTTGATGTTTGGACTGTAAATTGAATTCATGGTTTTGCACGAGGAATTAAAATGATTATTATTTATATGCCAAAAACCTCAAAATGCGCACCGAGGCGCACCGCCTTTTTTTAGAAACAGTTCATTGCATTTCACGGTAAATTTTTTTTGGCATAGATTTTTTTTTTTTGCCACAGCAACAGGGTTTACATCGTGAAAATTTGCAAAAAAAGAAACATAATGGGCATGAATGAATGATATAATTTTCGTTCTTGCATTATAAAATATTTGCAATTTACTGCCAATTTATGTGATGATTTTATTTTCAGATTCAGTTTGATTCTTTGGTTTTAATCCTTCTTTTAGAATGTTGTACGAACTCCAAAACGGCATGTTGTTCTTCTTGCGACCTACACAACAAATCTTATCTATGTTGTATAGTATACTACAAGAATATGTCACAAAACCAAGTAGCATACATAACGTTTTAAGGGTTGGTTTTAACAACCTCCTGTAGGGTGGGCCCTTTTGGGTTTTAATGGGCTTTATTACGGGTTTATTAGAGCTGTTAGGATTTCTAAGCTTTAAAATTAGTTTTAATTGTTTGGTTGTAACAACAGCTTGTAAGCAATGAGAAAACTAGAAATGTTACTTGGGTCTTGTATGGAAAGTCGAAAAAATTCCGCTCTACTGTAATTTTTTTGAACTCAGGGCATGATTCTACACCAAAAATGATCATCAGCTTACCGAGTTCAAAATGCTGTAAACTAGTGATATCAAATCAAGAGAAGTTTCTCGCACTATTTGTTTCTCCTGCTTCTCTTTTTGTCGTGAAGTAAAATATTGTGGGGGCCACTGAAATATGGAGCCATTCTTTAAGAATGAATGAAGCTGCAAAAGTGGTTATTACACATGGCGGGTACTAGGCACAGCCTTTATTAACAGTAGCGTAAGATCTTTGCATATCATTCCGACCCATGCATTCTTGTACTTCAACAATCACCCGAGGCATGCACATTAACCATCACACCAGGTCCACTCCGAACTACTAGGTTTTGTACAATTCTCAAATTCCTTTAGCGGGTTCTCGAAAGCTTTGGTGCTCATTTCATGAATCACTCGAATCAGCCCTATCATTTTCCAATGAAACATGGCATAATCCTTCCGAAGCATTTATTATTGATTTTATTATTTATTATGATTTGATAGTTCACCTCTCCCAGGCCCCGCGCGGCACGAGATCATCCGAATCTTCTCCATTTGTCTTTCACCCAATTGCCGGACCATGCATTGCATTGCCAGATGCAGAGCAATCGAAGGCCCTTTCAGCCACGCGGATCGAACCTCGATCGATCGGTTGTTGCTGCCGGCTGGTTGCACGAAATGCGTTGCTCTTCAGCACCGGATTAAGATAAGTCTTTCGGATATAAAAGCCGCCCCACCGAAAGACAAGAGACAAGCTCACGCACCCGCACTACGGTGCCGCGGCGTGAGGCTTCGAACGACGATCGTCATGGGAATATCGCTCTTGGTTGGTCGGCGGCGGCAGCCGGGAGCCTTAATCCGGTTCCACCGACGGAGCTCAGTTGTGTGCCTCGGAGCCCGTGGTCATCTTCGAAGACGAAGCCGTGTAATCGCTCCGAGCAGGTGATCGGAGAGCTGCGTGTTCGAACTCGATCGGTTTCGGGCGCTCCTCCTTCTCCTCCCGGAGCACTCGACCCGTTGCTCCGGATAACGCGTTAAAGTCAATAAATAAATATTTGTTTTTATCTTTAAATACCTGATAGTCATAAATTTCCCTTTGGCTGTTCCCTTTTAAAAAGCCATAAAGTTCTAACGAGAATAAACGCTTCTTATTTCTTCTGGGGGCGCCTTACCTCTGGGGTTTCTTTTCGGGTGGAACGATCCTCTGCTGGCCAGAAGATGTATGGAAACTGGTTCATTAGAGTGTTATGACATCATGGGGTGTTAGTTTCATCAATCTTGAACTGATGACGGCAAATGCGATGAAACGAATTTTTTTTAGTTTATTTTTAATTTAATGAATCAAATAACTGATATTTTTACAATATACAGAAGAGTTTGCCGTTTGAGCAGCTTGATTCACCACCAGTACTGTTGCTACACCATTGCGAGATATGTTACCTATGTATGTATAAAAAAAAACATACAGAGCATTTCCAGACCAAAACACGAAAAAAAATCGTAAAAACCTAATTTTCTTTTTTTTTTAAATTGTAGCTTGGAAAAGGTTTGTTGGATTGAAATAATTTCTTCAAAGATTTATCTTAGATGGATATTTTTGGCGCTGGTTTTGAACAGGATAAATCTACGTAGGAATCACAGCAAACTTAGGACCTATTCAAATCGAATGCCTGATTTGAAGCACTTAAAAAACACACTAAGAGTAATGCTCATCGCAGATCAATATGAGATGCCATATATTATATATTATATTACAGAAAATTTCCAAATTGTTGTCAGTTGGAAATCAGTGACAGGCAATTATGACTGATTTCCAGTATTTCTCTTAAAAAAAACATTAGAAAGTTTCTGGAAATCATTTTTGGTTAATGTCTTGATTTTTTTTATTCGTATTAAGGCCATTACAAATGTTTATTTCACTTTTTGTCCCACCACTCTTAGGCTGGTCGAGGGGGGGGGATAAAAATAATAAAGCATTAAATCTGAAAAATATTAAAAACTCATCGGATTTGTTAAAGAGTTTTTGACAAGACCCGATATTTTAATAAATATTTTTTTGCCTGCCCCCTCAAAATGCAAAATCCGGCCAAAATTTTTTGAAGGGGGGGGGGGGGGAGACAAAAAGTTAAAATTAAATTTGTATCAGCCTAATTCTACTGAAGGAAAATTCAACAAAAATGTCCAGTGGAAATCCGAGGAGGACACTAAAGGGGCTATTAGACTGTTTGTCATGATGACAAATATTTGTCATTGTAGCCCGACATTCATCCGAGGTTGCCATGATTCACGTTGTGTTGGTCATTTGTTGGGCTTGTTTGGCCAAATATTTGTCATGTCTAATGGGACCTTAAGTATCGTAACCTTCCCTTGTAAGTGGAATTGTTGGTTCAATTCCTGGAGCAGATCCTGAATACATTTCTTAAATTTTGTTTGTGGAAATTCCTGTTAGTGCCAAATTGCTAATGTGGTATATCAAAATATGTCGTATGCAAACAAACCCATTCAAATGACGTTTGCAGCAGGTATTACGCAACTCTCCTCACGCAGCACCAGGTGCATAAACTTGTTTCCACCTAATTGTATCACGACCCATATTTAATACATCCACTTTCTTATCAGTGTCTCCCCCAGCCGGAACAAAAGTCTTATCATTCGGAATGCAATGATACCTACCACCATACAGCGCATCGGTTCGAATCTTGCCAAAAAACCCAAACAAACATTACTTATGTGGGTTATCTCATGTCTTCCTGTACGTTAGCGCACTGTCTGCCCGATCACGTGTTTGCTGTGGTGTGGATGTGGACATTTCTTGTCCTGATCACACCTCCAAAAGTCTTATTCGCGTCCCGGTTTTTAACGGAGATAACACTTGAAAAAATGTGCGTGACTCAAGCCTACCGGTTGTCTACGGCGCTTATCAGGCGTTGAACCGGTACCTACGTATCAACGTTGCGTGGCGCAGCATTCTTTCATGTGAACTTCCGTCCCACACATTCGACTTCGACTTTTATAGGTTGACAGAGCTTATCTTGTTGAAATCGCGTTATTTTTGCGATAAATACTGCCCGAGAAGGGTGCTATCGAAAGCTGCATCTGCAATGATCGGAGATTACCAAGTTGCAGTGTGGTTTTATAACTGGTGAACCAAAACACGATGTTTGCGATTTTTTAAATGATAATGACTTAATCTGGTGAACATGGATAACATTTTGTACTTAACGCTAACCGCGTCCATTGTAGATTGGCTTATTGCGTGAGAAGTGTTTAATGAAAGGTGATACTGAATCTTTATTGTGTAGGGTATCGCGCCACTTGGGCGGTGGCTTCTATATTCGTCTGTTTTCCACTATAACTCAGTTAATTTTGAACCAATTGACTTGAAATGTTGTACATGAATAGATACTATATCTATCTCACCACATTCCAAAAGTTGTGTCAGTTGGTTTAAATTTGACTGAGTTGTAGTGGAAAACAGACGAATATAGAAGCCACCGCCCAAGTGGCGCGATTCCCTATTTCAATGGTTTTCTCTCGGGACCCACGGCTTAATAACCCTTCCGTAGGAAGAATTCATTTTTTGTGAGTAAGCTCACGTTCAGAGTTGTTGACTCATTTGATACGGTGCGTATCAGCTTTAAGCTGGAAGAATTGTGCATATCTGTGATAGTAATTTTAGGTTGTATTTAATTCAATTAGATTTATGTGAGGCTTACAGTGATAGCTAATTGTAAATTCTGCTGAATACTGCTGAATACAGCTATACTGCATTGTTTACCTTTGGCATACGGTTTTGATAGTTGGTGTACTGAGCCTCAGTAAAATCGATTACCGAAGCTACTGAAATAGTTCTGCTGTTATATTTTCGTCGAAAAAGTACTGAACAGGCAATTCAGGATTGAGTGTGTAGTTTAACATTTTAGATGTATGGGATAAATTAGGCGCGTTCCTAAGCTTTAACACAACTTTTTTACCACTGATCGGTTGGAAAATTATTAGCAAAGTTACGACTACTCTCTTTTTCTCTCATTGAACTCCTTTTTTTCTCTCATTGACTTCTCGCCTACTTTTGACATTTTGAAGATTGCAAGGATAGTTCCGCAGTGCTGCCAGCAACAACGAGAATAACTCCAATGATCAGACTCCGGAAAAATCTCGGTGCATTTGTGAAAAAATTCCGAAAAGAAGTCCGGAAGAAACTCCAGTATGGAGAAAAATGGTCCATATAGACAATGCAGCAAACGCACGGGTGTTCAAAACAACCATTCCAAGGGTGAAGATTCCCGGTTGGTGCAAGAATTTTTCGTAAGTAAATTTTATTGATTTCCTTTGGACTAGTGTATCTTCGTGCCTACCATACGATATACACATGCAAAATGATCATTGGCAGAGTAAGCACTCAGTTAATAACTGTGGCAGTGCTCGTAGAACACAGAACTGAGAAGCAGGCTTTGTCCCAGTGGGATCGTTATTCCAAGAAGCAGAAACTCGGAGAAGAATTTTGAAAGCAATAACGGGAGAGTCACAGGATAAAATCCCAGAGAAATTCAGGGAACACTCTTGGACATGTCGTTAAAATTTCTTAAAAGAACCTCGGATATGGAATCGGATGACATTCCGGCAGGAACTTTTGAATTAATCTCGGAAAACCTAAAAAAAAACACCCGGCAGGAATTTCTAGAGATATTCCGGCAAATACTCTGGAAGAATTCTCGGTACGATCTACTGTAAACATCTCGGAACACACTCCAAAAGAATTTTACGAACATCTTTGGAGGACTCTAGTAGAAATCCCAGAATCACTAGAAACAATTCTGAAAGATTTCCGAGTAAAGGAATATTGGAAAACCTCCTGAAGGAAATCCTTGACAAAACCCGCGAGCAACTTTTTTTAGGAATTTCAGAAAAATCATGAAAGTTCAGAAGAACTGATGCAGAAGTTTTTGGAGGAACTTCTGCAGAAGTTCTAGGAAAATCTTTTTTTAAACAATCTCGTTCTTTCTGCTTTTGTTCGGATGTTCTACACCGATTTTTGCTGCAACTGCTATTTTACAAGCTGCAACTCAGTGTTTTCCTCTCTGTCCTTTACAGGAAGAAGACAGAATGCCGGCAATGTATAAACCTTAAACAGATCCAAATAAACAAAAAGGGACTTGCCACAAATGTTCAGTAATTAGACGCAGTGGCTTAATTGGCCCAACAGCAGGGTAGGGAAAAAATTCAAATAAACTTATTAGCAATACATTTCCGCGTGTCCTCCCAAGCGGGGTGACATCGGGAATATTTCTGATTTGCAACTAAAACATGCCGTGTGACGTATCAATCTTCATGATTTCGAGAGAATGGGGCAGAACAAATTGACTGAAGTATGCATCAACTGATGTGACCACTCCGCAATATTTGGAACAGGCTCCTCGGGGGCCTCCCAAACACAATAACACACAAAATAATCACTTTTATACATTTGGCAAAACAGCGATTCGCCCCAAGCCCCCTTCCCTCCTTCACAGCTCAAAGTTGTTCGCATAGCAGGTTCGCTCGACATTGAGGCTCAGGGGCAAAATACACTGTAGTCACGCGTATGGAGACAGATCTCGCAAGTAATCTTGGCAGAAAGTTCGGGAAAACTTCTTGAAAAATCCTTTGAGAAACTTATGGAAAATCCCAAGAGGAACTCATTGAGAAAACGAGATAGAAACTACCGGTAAATCTACGGGAAACACCCAGCATGAATTCTTGGGGGAATTCTCCAAAGGCTCGTGTTATTCCATGATAAAATTACTGGAGATATTTCTAGAGGAATTTCAGCAGGAATTTGAGATAGATTTCTTGTAAAATCCCTGAACAAAGACTTGATGTCAAACAATAGAGTTCTTGTGGTTACAAATTTTGCTTCATAGTTTTCCCTGGTGGGTAAAAATAATAATTGAAATATTTTTGTCCTTATTCTAAAGATATGTACAGCCATCTCAATTTAAAAGCTTTCTGCTCAAAAATCCTTACAACACATGATTCGATTGGGATTGCGAAGAATATGATCGACTTTCCGCAAAAAATACTTAAAAATTACGATCGGACCCGTAATTTATGTCCATCCTATGTACCATAGTGGCACGTAAAAGATGTGCCGGGAATTGAATTCAGAGTGTGCCCAAAATTGACGTGGACTTGGCGAAAACAGAATTCGAGGGACAATTATTCAATCTTTTTGTTTTAGGGAAATTGTAGGTTTTTCACAATTTTTCTTTACATGATATGGAAGCTAATTTATAAATAAGTAATTGATATCAAATTGGTCATGAGAAATCAAGCGAGTTGCAAGAATAAACTCGATCATTATTGGTCGGTGCTTAGCTGGACGGGAATTGGATAGAAACCCTATATGTATTTTCCATGCAGCACTACATGCTAAAGCTTAAAACATTTAACACATCTCTGTATAGCTGGGGTGAAATGGGTTAAGAAAACAGCTAAGATCAGAGGAAAGTGTGTGTCCTCAAAACCGACATTCCCACAGAGCATCGAAAGTAAATCGACACACTTGACTGCATTATCCAAACAACTTTTTAAGCCGACCTCGCGGGGCCGGGTGCACCTTTGAGTGACAAATTCCTGCGCTAGCAGGTCCTCTCATACCACGCAGTCAATCTCCCACGTTAACGAGAGTCTAATCCGCCTAATTAAAACGGTTGACAGCTAGGAATCAATCTTGTTCCTGCAGGCAGGCAGGCACCCACCTAATGGTATAGTATGACTGTTGCTGCTGCTTCAGCAGCCCAACCAGCTGTGATGATCCCGTCAATGAAACAACAACAAGCTACTCGTTCACTCTCAGAAGAATCGCTTCTTGTCGAGCATTCGACTGGGTTTTCATTATCTTGGCTCACAAAGACAAAATGTTGTTGCGATAATTTGAATTTGAATTTAACTTCTGAGAGATGACAATTATTAATGTCCTCTACCTCTACAAAGTTTTATCCTTGATCATCTTCTCAGAAGATTCTTCTGTAGTCTACCTTCTTCCCTTCTTCTTCTTGGCGTCCCAACTGGGATGAAGCCTTTCCCTCAGCTTAGTGTTCCATGAGCAGTTCCACAGTTCCAGATTGAGTTGAAATAAGGGCGAAAGTAACATGATCGATTTTTCTTCATCGACTCTCTCTTCTGCAAATTAAAGTGACAAGTTGCAAGTATGGTTGCACTAGCGATGCAATCTAGCGTCAAAGTGTGAAAAAGTTCAATTGAATTTGCATCTTGTCTTTTTAATTTGCAGAAGAGAGAGTCGATGAAGAGAAATCAATCATGTTACTTGTGCCCTTATTTTCATAAAAAAGACAATTCACACCGTCTTCAGCCAGAGGCTGCACAGACTGAACACATTACTTACACAAGACACAAACAACACAGAACACCCAGTGGTGAATTTTACGTTTGACGAAAAGTTTCCACCGACTGGAGCGGGAATCGAACCCACACTCCGAGGCTTACGATACGCTTAGACGACTGCCGCCGGTAACCGCACGGCCACGAAGCCCACAATTTTCAATTCAATCTAGAGTTATTAACTGAGAGCTTCCTCTGACAAAGATTATTTTGCAAGCGTAAAGCGTGTGACAGGCACGAAGATACTCTCACGGTGTGTTGAAACAGGATTATTATCGCACTTTCATGAACCTAAAATATTTTTTCGTTATAAGTTAGCCTTAGCTGTATATATTAAGATTCTGGAGGTTAAAAAATCTTCCATCGGGGAAAATTAAAATAAATTCGATTTTAGTAGTTTACCACTTTTCCCATATGATATGGTATTACGCAAATCTGATGAACCTAAACTCCGCTAGAAAAAGTCCCCATTTCTATTCATAAATTTGAAACCATTTAGAGAGAAACGAATGTAAAAGTCTTGACAACGAGTTTAAATTTGTTTGGCGTTCGTTTCATGTGTCCAGCCCACCACAGTCTGCCGAAAGTCAATTAAAAAAGTCTACATTTCTTCCATTTAATGGAGGTAAACGAATACTTCTCATTAGTGCGACTCATACATTTGAGGAAACGCCATACACCTGTGGCTCGTACCATTTGCAGCACCCTTGATGTGCTAATTTTCCTGAAATGGCGGGTATTTGTTGCACATACTTTGCATGTCAAACCACATCCACATGCATATTTGCCAAAAAGTATTAGTCGACTATACTGAGCGTGCATGTCTCATTTGTCTCATTTCTGCCTCTGAACTGTTGAGGGCTTTTGTCCATATCAAAGTTTAAAATTTTAAAAGCTTTTTTTCCTTGTTTCTTCTAAAATGATACCTTTAAGGTTCAGTGGGCTGTTGAGTCTCAAATAACAAAAAGTTGACGTGAAATACATAAGATTGGCGTTGAATGTGGCATTGTCATATTATGTTGATGCATTCAAAAATGATTATTCAACATTTGGTTTAAAATAAGGCACACTGGGCCAAGGAGGTGACACACAAATTATGTCACGCAAAAATCGACCTTTTTCAAACCCCCCCCTCCCCCCTATGTCACATTTTTTTGTATTGGACCTCATAATTTTTTGTATGAGTCGTCACGTTCTGCAAAACCCCCCCTTCCCCCTATGAGCGTGACGTAATTTGTGTACGGCCCCAAGTTAAAACGGGTGGGGTAAGAAGAAACACCGGGTTAACGTGATATTATCTAGTCATGATTAGCAATTTGAATGTCATAACAATTTTTTTTAATCAAACAATCGTTTGGTCAAGGATAATTATACAAATTGTATTGAAATCTTTTTCAAAACATCACAAGTTTTTATTAAGAATTTACCGAATGCAACGCATGCTTAATGTATGTCAATGTGAATGACATCTTATAGTATAAGCCTAAAATATATTGGAAACATATCAATTTGCAAGTAATCTGATGAATTTAAATAGTGGTAGTCTCGTGCAGTGTTTTTTTTTTTTTCTATGTTCGTCTGGGTTATCTGTAGTTTTATTTTATAAGACTCTTTGGTCTTGATAAAGACTTCATGCATTTTAATGGTTTCAATGTTATGACTGCATAAAATAAAGTTTCTTTCATAAATAAAGTTTCTTTTTCTCAAGAAAAATCCCTTTATTTTTGCAAAGTGAGTTTGAAAACAGATTCAGTATGGGGAGAAATGTCACTTGTCCTTGCACAGTGTGATAAAAACGAATTAAAAAGTCACCCGTACACTCGATACCTTCCATCCATATTCTATTTAGCAATCTAAATCTATCCAATGATTCCGAAATGAAGCATAAAATAAATAATAAAAGTTCTCAATAAGTTGTATTGAAACTTCAAATTGCGCCAATCTTTATTTTATGACATTCCCAGAACATTGATGTCTTCTTAATATTGTTCGACATTTTCAATTTTCATTTTGTCTGTAGATTTAGTTAAATTTGTTCTCAGCATAAACAACAATTGACATATTTAAAACTAAGTAAAAAAGAAAATAGAGTTAAGGACTGTTCCTTTTAATTGCACTACGATTTTGCATTCTTTGATAGATATTTCAACCTCAACTGTTAGATCATCTTCAGTGTCTCGTACTTAATCCGATATTCTGTTTACGTACATGTATTCCGCTAACATGCCCAGATTCATCATCATTAAATCTAAAACTGTTTCAAAGTAAGTGATTACGTATGCTTACTTTAAAGTACGTGTATCAAGGGCGTGTGCCGAAAGGGTAATCAAAAGCTATTCTCTAAGGGCCGATTTCTTCACCCTGGCTTAGGCGTTAAGCCAGGTTTAACTATATGGGTAAGCCTGGCTTACGAGTTAAGCCGAGGTGAAGAAACCGGCCCTAAGGGCTGATTTCTTCACCTCGGATTAACCGGTAAACCAAGCTTATCCATATAGTTAAACCTGGGTTAACGCTTAAGCTAGGGTGAAAAAATCGACCCTATGCCAACATGCAAACAAAAGTATTCATAGGATGAATTGTCACTTGTTAGTAAAACATCGAGTCCTGCAAAATCAGAGCACAATATACATAAAAGTTCTTATTATATTCGAAGAGTTATAAGTATTTCTGCTAAACTAGCTCAAAACAAGTAAATTTACAGTTAACATGAATGTTAAAAAATACGCGTGATTAAGTCACCATATTTGTTTAATGATATCCCAATCGAAGCATCTTTCCTGGCCGTGTGATCGTCGTTTAGGTGCATCGTTACATGGTTTGGCATGCAAAGTATGTGCAACTAATACCCACCATTACAGGTAAATTAGCACATGAGGAGTATGTGCTGCAAATGGTATGAGTCACAGGTGTATGGCGCTTCCTCAAATGATGAGTCGCACTAATGGGAAGTATTTGTTTACCTCCATTACAAATATCTATGTGCCAGACAAATGGAAGGAATGTAGGCTCTTATGATTTATGACTTTCGGCAGACTGTAGTGGGCTGGACACATGAAACGAACGCCAAACAAATTTAAACTCGTTGTCAAGACTTTTACATTCGTTTCTCTCTAAATGGTTTCAAATTTATGAATAGAAATGGGGACTTTTTCTAGCGGAGTTTAGGTTCATCAGATTTGCGTAATACCATATCATATGGGAAAAGTGGTAAACTACTAAAATCGAATTTATTTTAATTTTCCCCGATGAAAGATTTTTTAACCTCCAGAATCTTAATATATACAGCTAAGGCTAACTTATAACGAAAAAATATTTTAGGTTCATGAAAGTGCGATAATAATCCTGTTTCAACACACCGTGACTCTATGACCAAGGAAGTCAAGGAAAGTTCCATTACGAAAATTCCTTGGACTGATTGGGAATCGAACCCGTCACACTCAACATGGTCATTCTGAATACCCGTGCGTATTGTGTATTTTACGGCTATATTCAACATGCTGCCACACCATTCGGTGGTGTGGTGATAAGCTCGAATGTGGACTCCTCCGCCAGGAGAGACGAAAAGGAAACCAAAGCCGAACCGAAAGGAAAAATCTCGTTTTCTGTGTATCGGTTGAATAATCGTTTCAATTTTTCACTTGTCAAAACTATCCATTGCGTTCGCGGTTTGTGGCTTCATCTTGTCTACAATACGGACGGATCGGACGAGCTGTGTAGGTATTCCTGAATGAATCCCTCTCCCAGAGAGCATCGAAAGGAACGAATCATCACCACCGCAGGGATGAATGGGAATGCACGAGGGAGGGGAGGTGGAAGGAACAGGACTTGTTTTCGCGTTGATTGCCACCACTAGCAACGCAGCCACCAGGCCAGCATTCGATAAGTGAGATGTTGACGGTGTCAGACAGCCGTGCTGCCGCCTTCCAAGAGGAGAAGGCCCAGTCTAACTAATCATGTCGAAAGGAGGAGAAAGAACCAGTTGATGATGATGTTGCTGTCAGGTTGCTTCGGAATTGAAACGGAAACAGCGCGGTGCGAAAGCGAAGGGATTTTAGTGGGAACGAGCATTGTCGATGAGAACTTTCGAAGGATTCCTTCTGGAACGTTAAGGCTCAAGCATTCGTCATCATTTTTCGGAAAATAAAAAGCAGTTTTCTCGCTGCAAATCAAAACAAGGATCATGAAAATATATTCACTGCATTGTATTCCTCATGTGGAGTACAGTGAATATATTTTCATAGCAAAAACTTTTGTTTTGAACGAAAAAACTGCTTTCAAATGTTTGATGATGACGATGATTTCAATGACGAAAAGTTCAACGTTAAGCCAGTACAGTAAGTTGATAACTAAACATTGAATACTACATCCATATTTGTCTACTTTGTTGCTTTAATGGTTATTTATGTAGGAAGTTGCAAATTATGTTTTTAAAACTATTTATTAAACACGGCAAGCCTATGGAGTTATCTCAACACTGCTAAAGAACGTTTTCTACGTTTAACGTTGAACCATTCGTCATTGAAATCATCGTCATCATCAAACCTTTGAAAGTAGTTTTTTTCGTTCAAATCAATCATTTTCGCAACGAAAATGAATTCATCGTATTCCACATGAGAAATAGAATACAGTGAATACATTTTCGTGCACATTGTTTTGATTTACAGCGATAAAACTGCTTTTCTATTTCCGAAAAATGATGACGGATGCTTGAGCCTTAATGAATGACATTTTCTCTAAAATTTGATCATGTTCTAATCGACGGTAAATTCTTCTCCCTCTGTAACATACTGCAGTGCGAGTATGAATTCGAATCACTATCTAGTCGTTGTAAGCATGCGCTCAAAAATTTCGGTGGCGAACGGCTCAACATCGAGCGGCTGCGAAACGTAGAAGTGGCTCAAGACTACGTGCAGCAGCTAGCAGTTGCCCTACCAACGGAAGTGCAGCTTAGCGCAGCTACACTTGAAGATGGCTAGAGGGACATCCGAGTAGGTGGGAGCTCAGGATTTAGGACCTAGGAGCGAACCATATACGCACGTCAGTGTGGACTACAACCTTTGGCACCGGGAGGTGACCGAGCACCGGGAAATACGATTTGCTCAAGCGGAGCAAGCCTAGGCGTGGCGGGGGACCTGCAGTGGGCTCTGCTGGTCCTCTTCAGAAATTCCACACATCCGGAAGCAAGCTCTGTACAAGCGACATGACACCGCTTCCAAAGTGTCACAGCCCAGCTAGGAGTGCCTCGGGCACATCAGGAACGATGCCAGTAAGTTCCTTATTATGGTATACTGGTCATGCTTAGTAATTGGCTTTGAGATGGTACACGCTTAGGTAACTACGCACCAGTGAGCTGATGGTGACGGCTTTCTATCCTTTTTGTAAGGTCGGGTGACACTGACTTGAAACGGTGGATAGGCGCAAGTGGAGCAAGCGCGAAATGCGGTACAGCGCCTGAGGAAGCACAGATGACTGGTGCAGACCTCACGCGGGCGCTAAACCGCAATAGAAGTGGACTACCTAAGATGTTGGTAGTGACCGAGCAGCTGGATTAGCGGTCGAAGCAACATCAGCAAGGACCTGAAGCAGGACCTTCTGAAGTTGCGCAACACAACACAAACGGACAGCTTCCTCTTTGCGGGTAACGCGACTATGCAGCATGAGACCATGCAGCTCGCCGGGGCCGTAGCGGAACGCTCAAGCCGCCCTACGACCCAAGCTGCACGGACGAAGCCTGCCAAAAGGTCGCGGCCCAAGAAGCGCCCGGCAGAAATGGGTGCGAAATCAAAGCGAGAGGAAAAGGGTGCAGCCAGCGCGAGCAACCAGGCTGCCAAAACGGTTGCGAAACGCGCAAGGGGCACGGAAACCAAGCCCCAGCAAGCCAATCCCAAGAAGAGAGGCAGCCAACCAGACCAAGGGAAGGATAACCCTTGGATTACGGTTGAAAAGAGAAAGAAGTTGAGAAAAAGGAAACCAGTCCGCAAGCGCGGAAGGAGCGACGCGCTGGTCATCAAAGCCGAGGCGGACACATACGCCGAGGTGCTGAAGGCCATGCGGGGCGAAAATCGTCTCTCACCGCTGGGTGCGGATGTAAAAAGCATCCGACGCACCAGGACTGGAGAGATGATGGTAGTGCTGAAGAAGGATGCGGCCGAGAAAGGTGCATCCTACAAGGCACTAGCCCAAGAAGTACTTGGAGAAAAAGTACAGGTAAGAGCTCTAACAGCGGAGGCAACTCCTCAGTGTAAAAACCTGGATGAAATCGCCTGCGCAGAGGAGCTCGTAGTCATACTTAAACAGCAGTGCGAGATAGATGTACCAAGTGCATCAATCCACCTGGGGGCTGTCCATTAATTACGTAAGGGAAATTTTACGATTTTTCAACACCCCCACCCCCCTTGTAAGATTTTTTGTATGAGAACCCAAATATTTTTGTATGGCGCGTAAGATTCCTCAAACCCCCCCTCCCCCCATAAACCCTTACGTAATTAATGGACAGCCCCCTGCGAAAGGGCCCGGCTGGTACGCAGAATGCCACGTTCAAGCTCCCCGTAGGGGAGGCGAACAAGGCGATAGCAGTCGGCAACGTTAAGTTAGCTTGGTCAGTGTGCCCGCTCAGCATACACGAGCCACCGCTGGCGTGCTTCAAGTGCTTCGAGCAAGGTCTTAAGTCCTGGGCATGCAAAGGCCCTGATCGGAGTAAACTCTGCAGGAAGTGCGGAGTAGAAGGCCATTTCGTCAGGGAGTGCAACTCGGCACAAAAAGGCCTGATTTGCATGGCGAACAAGGGCCACATGACGGACGGGCCTAAATACCCAGGCACGCGAGGAGGTCGAAGTGTTGAAAGATAATGCAGGTTACACAATTAAACCTGAAACCACTGTGAAGCTGCGCAGCAGTTGCTGTGGCAGTCAGTTTCGGAGTCTAGTACAGACATCGCCCTGCTAGCTGACCTGTGTAGCGGATAAGGCTAAGCTAGCGGCGATCTATACAACCGGTCGTTTGCCGATCCAGGAAATAATTTCCAGGTCGCACGAGGGCTTCGCAATAGCGAAGATAAATGGAGTGTACTACTGTAGTTGTTATGCCCCACCCAGGTGGCCGATAGACCAGTTCTCAGCAATGCTGAATGCGTTAACAAACGCGCTAGTAGGGTTGAGTCCCTTGGTCATCGACGGAGACTTCAACGCCTGGGCGATAGAGTGGGGAAGCCGATCGACTAACACGAGCGGCTGGGCACTACTCGAAGCCATGGCAAGGCTGAATGTGGATGTCGCGAACGTAGGTGAAAAAATGTTCTACAATAGGAACGGTGCAGAGTCCATTATTGACGTGACCTTCTGGAGCCCGGGTTTAAACCCTAGCTTAGACTGGAGGGTCGACGATGGGTACACGCACATTGACCACATGGCGGTACGATATAGGGTGGAACATGGTGGAAGGAGGACACAGCCGAAGGTCATAGACAACCATCGAGGATGCACAGATAAAAATAATGAGATTTACACGTCATGTAAACTTCATTTAAGTCATGTAAACTTAGTGTTCTGATGGTTTACATGATATATCATGTAAATTTGTGTTATATGTCATGTAAACTCTCAGAGTCATGCTGAATTACATGACATATAATGGAAGTTTACATGATATTTCATGAACTTTACATGATATGTCATGTAAACTTCTATGATATCCCACGCTCCAATCATGTGCATCATATGTCACAGAATGTTACACTCTTTTTTCGATCTGTGTGGCTGACTCCGCGCTTCGATAAGGCGTCATTCGTCAAAAGGTTTCTTATGGAGCCTAACACCGACGATCTGTCCAATGAAGATTTAGTCGGATCTCTAAGCCGTGCATGCGATGACGCGATGCCTAGGCGTGCGCTACCCAGAAATGAACGGAAACCGGTATACTGGTGGTGTCCTGAAATCGCAGAGCTCAGAGCGTCCTGCCTAAGAGCGAGGAGGAGGATGCAAAGAGCTCGTACCGATGAGGGTAGAGCGGAAAGAGGTGAGCCCTATAGGGCGGCTAAACTGGCACTGAGCAAAGAGATTAGAACACGAAAACGAGCGTGTTTCGAGAATCTCTACCAGGCAGCCAACACGACACCCTGGGGTGATGCCTACAGGGTACTCACGGCCAAAACGAAAGGACCGTCTGTGCCCCCGAAACGCTCACCCGTGATGCTCCAGAGGATCGTAGAAACGCTCATGTCCCACGTCCCACGCCACGATATAAGACCATGGGCTGCCATCCCCCTGGCCGAATAGACCAGGGGGAGGTAGCCCCAGTGACGAACGATGAGCTCATTGTAATTGCGAAGTCGCTCAAGTTGAACAAGGCTTCGGGTCCGGATGGTAGCCATCAAGCGACGGTAGCCATCTAGTCGGCCATCAAGGCATGCCCTGATATGTTCAGAATGGCTATGCAGATGTGCCTGGACAGAGGCGAATTTCCGGAGAGGTGGAAAAGGCAAAGATTGGTGATGTTGCCTAAACACGGGAAGCCTCCCGTCTACCCGTCGGCAAACAGACCTATCTGCCTACTGGACACCTCCGGGAAACTGTTGGAACGAATCATTCGGTCGAGGCTAATGGTCTATACCGAGAAACCAGATGACTCTGGGCTCTCGGATAACCAGTTTGGCTTCCGTAAAGGTCGATCGACGGTGGACGCTATTAAGGCCGTAACGGAAACGGCTGAGATAGCGATCCAGCATAAACGTAGAGGAATTCGTTACTGCGCGGTAGTCACGTTGGATGTGAAGAATGCGTTCAATAGCGTCAGTTGGGCAGCCATTGCATGCGCCATCCAACACCAAGGAGTCACGGATAGTTTACGCCGTATACTGGAGAGCTATTTCCAGGATAGGGTGCTACTCTATGACACGGATGAGGGCGAAAAGAGATACAGCATCACCGCGGGAGTACCACCAGGGTCAATTCTGGGTCCGGTACTATGGAACGCGGCGTACGATGGCGTAATGAGGCTCACACTTCCACCGGGCGTAAAGCTGGTCGACTTTGCTGATGACATTACCCTCACGGTATACGGCGAGTCGATAGAGGAAGTGGAACTGACAGCGGCGCATGCAATTGGCATAATCGAAGACTGGATGAGGTCTCGTCAGCTGGCATTCGCACACCACAAGACGGAGGTGGTGATAGTGAACGACCGCAAGTCTGAACAACATGCGATGGTCACCACAGGCGGGTGCGAGATCAACTCCAAGCGCTCACTGAAGCAACTCGGAGTCATGACCGATGATAAGCTGAACTTTGGCAGCCACGGGGAATATGCTTGCATGGCGATTATGGCACTATCGAAGATAACGTCAAATAGCTCGGTAATAGTCTCGAGTAAGCGTAGACTTCTCGCGACAGTAGCGGTTTCCATACTACGGTATGGTGCCGCTACATGGTCGAGCGCGCTAGAGGTCAAGCGATACGTAGAGCTGCTCGAAAGTACACACAGGTTGATGGGCCTTAGGTCATCAGCGCATACCGTACGGTGTCAAAGGACGCGGTATGCGTGCTGGCGGGTATGATGCACATAGCAGGTGTCAGAGGACGAGGAGTACTTCGCGAGACGAGGCACAAGAGGCGCGAGACGGATAGCCAGAACATTGTCGATGTTGAAATGGCAGAGGGATTGGTCATCCTCCAAGGGCAAGGGCAGATGGACACACAGGCTCATACCGAGCGTGTCCAAGTGAACAAGCAGGCCCCTTGGCGAGGTGAATTTTCACTTGACACAATTTCTGTCAGGCCATGGGTGCTTTATGTTGTATCTGCACAGATTCGGACATACAGGTTCTCCTACATGTCCGGAGTGTGCAGACTGCGACGAGACCGCGGAGCATGTGCTCTTTGAATGCCCACGCTTCGTGGAGCAAAGGTCGAGTATGCAGGAGGTATGCGGTAGAGATATCACTCCCGACAACATTGTTGAAAGGATGTGTACGGGGGAGGACAAATGGGATGCCGTTTCTTCCATGGTATCTCGAATCGTCCTTGAACTACAGAGAAAATGGCGAGCCGAACAACAGCTAGTTGAGTTGGCTGCCCCTCTCCATCCAGGAGCTTGAGCTCAACGGGTAGTCTATGTACTAGCCAGGGCCCGAGCCTCCGGGGAAGAGCGAACAACTTTAGGCGGTAGCAGGTGGAACGCTTACCATTAGAGTGTACTCATTGTACGAAATCAATCCCCCTTCTCGAAGTCATCCCCAACGGGCGTACCGCGAAGGTAAGGAAGAGAGAAAAAGAGGTTTTAGTGTCGACCCCACATAACCTGAGGACCCACCTCTCGGGTATCTGTAGAAGCAAATTTCCAGGTAGAACTTCGGCTGCAGCACCTGGCTTCGCGACTCCGAATGACAAAAACGACTCGTACGACGACGAATGTAAACGATGTAAACAGTGGAAAAACGAAAAAAATGTAACATGGGCGAGAATGTTGTAACACCGTACGAGGGCGAATGAGGCGCGTTGTAGGCAGGTGCGGAACAGGCAGCATTGCGTCTTCCAGAGGAACAAGCGCCAGTAAGAAAAACAAGATCGTGAAGAGATGGCCATATTAATTGATACAGACTTCAGTCTTTTTTTTTCTGACTCAGTCATTCGAAATCATAAAAATTGATATGTCGCACGGCATGTTTAGGTTGAAAACCATAAGTGTCCCAATGAGGCACCGCGGAACGTGTCACGGAGATCCGAGTGGGACAATTTATTCAAATCTGGTTCATAAACCACGTAGACCAAAATTTGGTCATCTCAGAAATGCCCCCCCCCCTCCCGCTCGTAGACTTTTGTCCATACAAAAATTTAGAAATTTGTATGGAGCGTAGACTTTGGTCAGACCCCCCTCCCCCTAAACAATCAACGTGGTTTATGAACGGCCCCTTATTGCAGTTGTGTTTTACTGATCGCAACAAAATTCGCTGTAATTGACGAAATGCCAGCATTTTGAAAATGAGTTGTCGGGGATCGGGATGTGAAGGCTAAAACAACAAAGCCACTGGAGCAGATCAACTCGTGTCCCATCTACAAAAAGGGCGAAAACATGAACAAGTTGAATTGCAAGAACTATCGCGCGGTCACACTATTGAGCACTTCCTACAAGATACTCTCTCAAGTTTTATGCCGCCGTCTATCACCGATTGCAAGAGTTTAGTTCGTGGGGCAATATCAGGCTGGATTTATGGGTGAACGCGCTACAACGGACCAGATGGTCGCATCCGCCAGATGTGCAGAAATGCCACGAATACAACGTGCTCACACATCACTTGTTCATCGATTCCAAATCGGCGTATGATACAATCGATCGAGAACAGACATGGCAGATCATGCACGAATAGGGATTCTCGGATAAACTGATACGATTGATCAAGGCGACGATGGATCGAGTGAACATGTGTAGTTCGAGTACCAGGGACACTCTCGAGTCCCTTCGAATTTCGCAGAGGATTACGGCAAGGAAAGCGGGGATAAACACGAGTGGAACGATTTTCACGAAGTCCGTTCAGCTGCATGGTTTTGCTAATAATTACTAATATTATATGTGTTGAAGACAAAGTACATGATGGCAATGGGCTCAAGGGAGGAATAACCGCGCCGGCCACCCCTTATTCCGATCGATGGTGATGAAATCGAGGCGGTTGAAGAATTCGTGTACTTGGGCTCACTAGTGACCGCCAACAACGACACAAGCAAAGAAATTCAGATACGCATTGTGGCAGGAAAATAATTATACTATGGAATCGGTAGTTTTCACAACACATTTTAATTCATTATCATTACTAAGGTTCATTGACCTAGGAATGGCTTGCAAAAATCATCTTTGTTTTATCATGTTTACACATACTTCACCTCTCCGTCCTTGACCTACATCTAGCACCGCATCACAGATCTGACAATCATATGTTTATTAGTACAACTAGCATTACCGAGCATCAGTGTTGTACTAAAATAATATCAGATATCAGAAAAGGTTCAATTAATCGATATTTGCGGACAAATCTGATACAATTTCAGAATGATAGAAATGTAGGTGAATTGGTCACAATTTACGATACTATTGGACAACTGTTGTAAACTTTTTATTCAGATATTGATGGTTTAATTCACTCAAGGCCAAACCAGATAGCATTAACAGTTCCGAGAAGTCATGAATCATGATGTCATCAATTACGATACAAGACTGTGTATAGAGAAACAATTTCTGGAGTTCTCTCTTTTTCAATCATTACTGTTACTAAAGTTATCGTTTTTGTGCTTACTGTATAAAATTACAATGTCCATGGACATGACAAATCACTACTTTATAATTTCTTCCTTTTATGGACACATAACAGATACCTATCGTAGGATGAGAGGTTTGACATGATTATCAATGTACGAGAAACACCCAACGTTTTTATTTCACATGAATCACATTCTTCTACTCTCAATGCGCTAGATCCCGCAATAATCACATCAATTCACCCCAACTCAAGCTCAGCAAAATGATTTTTCCCATCGTCATCGGCACCTACCTTGCGGAGCTGCAGTGCGTGCACCCTCGGTTGGTGGTGATGTCGGGCGTAGCCCAGCGCTACCAGGCTGCCCCCGATGAGGCACAAATATTTCACTGACGGGTGCAGCAGCCATTTCCGGCCGGAATCGACACTAAATCCGCGCACTACCGCGTTCAAATTCGGCCCGAACCGGGAGCACCGCACGAAACTGTTTGTGTACATCGCCATTTTTGTTGTTGTACTAAAAACTCGAAGCTAGCAGATATGCCAAAATAGTCAGAGAATGGGGTGAGCGAGGGGTGAATGGAGTGTGGTAATATTTTGACGTTTCTACTGCCAGGCGTGTGTGGAGTGTGAGAAATGGCACACAATGTTGAGAGTCACGCGAGAGCGGGAGCGGTTCTGATGGTGGTGAGCTCAATAAACGAAAATTAGTTCTAAAGAAAGGCTGGATTAGGATTATTTGACTTAAAACATCATAAAAAGTCGGTTCTACAACATCATGTGATTAACTTGTAGCGTAACACCTATAAGATTTTCATGCTTAATCAAGTTCAGCTTATTTATGAATAAGTAATGTACAAAAGTCTGGCACAACGATATAAATTTTTTAAGCGTGTACCCGGCACAGAGAAATGTGAGGTAAGAGAGCGCAGTCCACAATAACAGAGCGAATCACGTATCTCAATAAGCACGTGGTTGCCAGTGATGCCAAGAGTAAGAATCCAAATAACATGTTGATTTTATTCTTATCAATAGAACCATATTTCAATTATAGAAAATTGTATACGATACAAAGGTGAACGCAAAGAAACCTAATTCACATTTTATGAGTTTCAATCAATTAAACAAGATCTAACAAAATAAGGCATTAACTAGGGCATAAAAGAGTTTAATGTTTAGTTGACATTACTCAATAAAATTAGGGACTGCGTATTTGTTTGCTAAAATTGTGAGATACGATACATTCCTAAGAGATGATCTGTTGGTATTATATATTATTTATTTGTTCAACATCATTAAGACAAGACATAATCAACAATAGTACGCCACAATACTCGGTTTGTGGCTGCCGCTCTCCATCCTCGATCGCGCCCGATGCTCTCCAAGTCACGCTCCACCTGGTCCGCCCATCGTGCTCTCTGCGCTCCACGTCTTCTTGTACCAACCGGATCAGTTGCAAACACCAGCTTTGCAGGGTTGTTGTCCGGCAGTGCTTGCAGGTCCTCCTCGAGCATGGTCCATGTCTCGTGCCCGTAGAGGATCACCGGTCTTATTAGCGATTTGTACATGGTGCATTTGGTGCGTGAGTGAATCCTTTTTGACCGCAGTTTCTTCTGGAGCCCGTAGTAGGTCCGACTTCCGCTGATGATGCGCCTCCAAATTTCACGGCTCACGTTGTTGTCAGCCGTCAGTAAGGATCCGAAGTAGACCAATTTCTCCACCACCTCGAAGGTATACCCGAATCTATCGTCACATTGCTACCTAGACGGACCCGGTCGTGTTTGATTCCGCCTGTTTGTACTTTGTTTTGGACGCATTCACCGGGCTGTTGGTGAGCCTTTGCTGCTTCGCGTTTCAGGTGAGTGTACAATTCTGCCACCCTTCCAAATGTTCTGGCGATAATGTTCATGTCGTCCGCAAATCACACAAATTGACCGGATTTTGTGAAAATCGTACCCCGGCTGTTGAGCCCTGCTCGTCGCATAACACTTTCCAGAGCGATGTTGAAGGGTAAGCATGAATATCCGTCACCTTGTCACGAGATTCGAATGAACTGGATAGTTCGAAATCCTTTCGCAGTTTTGCACACCGTCCATCTGTTGCTTTAATTAGTCTAGTCAGCTTCCCAGGAAAGCCGTTTCCATCCATGATTTTCAATAGCTCTGCGCGATCGACACTGTCGTATGCCTCTTTGAAGTCGATGAACAGGTGATGCATTGGGACCTGGTATTCACGGCATTTCTGGAGGATTTGCCGTACGGTAAAGATCTGGTCCGTTGTCGACCGCCCGTCGATGAAGCCAGCTTGATAACTTCCCACGAACTCATTCGTTTTAGGTGACAGACGACGGAAGATGATCTGGGATAGCACTTTGTAGGCAGCATACATAATAGTGATCGCTCTGAATTTCTCACATTCCAAATGGTCGCTTTTCCTGTGAAAGGGGTAGACTACCCCATTCCTTCTACTCCTCCGGTAGCTGTTCGGTTTCCCAGATCCTGACTATCAGCCGATGCAGACAGGTGGCCAACTTTTCTGGGCCCATCTTGATGAGTTCAGCTGCGATACTATCCTTACCAGCTGCTTTGTTGGTTTTGAGCTGGTGTATAGCATCCTTAACTTCCCTCAGCGTGGGAGTTGGTTCATTTCCGTCCTCCACTGCACTGGCATCGTCGTTTCCTCCGCTGCCGTGGGCTCACGTGTCTACGTTCTCCACGCCGTTCAGGTGCTGATCGAAGTACTGCTTCCACCTTTCGATCACCTCACGTCCGTCAGTCAAGAGGCCTCCGTCTTTATCCCTGCATATTTCGGTTCGCTGCACGAAGCCGTTGCGGGTTACGTTAAGCTTCTGATAGAACTTCCGTGTTTCTTGGGAACGACACAGCAGTTCCATTTCTTCACACTCCGCTTCTTCCAGGCGGCGCTTTTTCTCCCGAAAGAGGCGGGTCTGCTGTTTCCGCTTCTGTTTGTAACGTTCCACGTTCTGCCGAGTCCCTTGCTGCAGTATTACCGCCCTCGCTGCGTTCTTCTCCTCCATAACCGTTCTGCACTCTTCGTCGAATCATTCGTTTCGTCGATTCTGTTCCACGTACCCGATGGTGCTCTCGGCTGCGTCGTTGATGGCTGCTTTTACTGTACTCCAGCAGTCCTCTAGAGGGGCCTCATCAAGCTCGCCCTCGTCTGGCAACGCGGCCTCGAGATTCTGCGCGTATGCTGAGGCGACATCCGGTTGTTTTAGTCGCTCTAGGTTGTACCGTGGCGGTCGCCGGTACCGTACATTGTTGATGACGGAGAGTTTTGGGCGCAGTTTGACCATCATCAGATAGTGGTCGGAGTCGATGTTGGCGCCACGATAGGTCCTGACGTCGATAATGTCGGAGAAGTGCCGTCCGTCAATCAGAACGTGGTCGATTTTGTCTGCTGTGGTGATCTCCAGGTGTAACGATAAGGGAGGCTGTGTTGGAAAAAGGTGCTACGTATGACCATATTTTTGGAGGCGGCGAAATCAATGAGTCGTAGGCCGTTCTCGTTCGTCTGCTGGTGGGCGCTGAACTTACCAATCGTCGGTCTGTATTCCTCCACCTGGCCTACCGAGCGTTTAAATCTCCTATGATGATCTTGACGTTGTGGCTTGGGCAGCGATCGTACTCGCGTTCAAGCTGCGCGTAAAATGCATCCTTGTCATCATCAGTTCTTCCGGAGTGTGGGCTGTGCACGTTTATTATGCTGAAGTTGAAGAATCGGCCCTTGATCCTCAACCTGCACATTCTTTCGTCGATCGGCCACCAACCGATCACGCGCCTCTGCATATCACCCATCACGATGAAAGCTATTCCCAGCTCGCGTGTGTTGCCGCAGCTCTGGTAGATGGTATGATTACCTCTAAACGTTCGCACCATGGATCCTGTCCAACACACCTCCTGCAGCGCTACGATGCCGAACCCGCGGTCCTTCAGTAGATCGGCGAGTATGCGGGTGCTCCCAATGAAGTTGAGAGATCGGCAGTTCCACGTACCGAGTTTCCAATCGCAAGTCCTTTTTGTTCGCTGGGGTCGTTGCCGTTGGTCTCGGTTCGTATTATTCTGTTGCTGATTTTCCGCTACAATGGTTTTTTACGGCTGGCTCGTAGGGCCTGACACCAACCCCCTACTTTCCGGAAGACCATAGTGCACAGTTGAGCTTAGAGTCCTTCCCTGGCACTCGGACGTAGTTCAGCCGCCCCTAACATGGGGATCAGACGCTGTTGTGAGCCGCTCCTCCTGGAGAACAGACGCTCAGGTTTGCCGACCCCCCCCCCCCTTCCCTGTCAGCCTACGACCAAAGTTCCCACCGGGGTTGGTTACCCGATCTTCCCTAAGGTTGCTCATAGTTTCCGGCCAGTACCGCGTGGAGGTAGGGATAGGAGTTGCTGGGCAGAGGCTAGTGGATCACAATGGGATCTGAATTGCGCAGCATACCCAGCCTTTACCGTGTGGTGTATCTAAATGTGAAATACAAATGGAAGTAAAGCGATGGGAGGATCAAATGATACAATCAAACTGGATTGCTACGAAACCATCAATACAATCCAAACTGTTCATAACTCCGAATGATAAAACTACAGAAAAACCATTAAACCTGAATAAAAAAATCTCTGGGCATAGCTATTGGGCTTCACACGGGGCACTGCACGGCACGATATCATTTGTAAAATATTAATCGATGTCAAACTGATGACTGTCGATTCTGTAACTATGTAATTGAAACCTCTCACCATCTGTTATGTGACTATCCAAGTCCAGCACTATATGTGCGTAGAAGACAATATTTCACCAAGGTTGTTCTAAATCCTTTTGAAATTTGGTTGAAAAATCCTGGCCAAAGTCTACGTTCCAAACAAATTTCAAAATTTGTGTATGGACAAAAGTCTACAAGGGAAGAGGGAAATAGGTTTGGGATAATTTGGTCTACGTAGTTTATGAACAGCCTTAAGGCTTGACCGGCTTCGGGCTTAGGGCTCGAGTAACTACGATGTGTACGCTTATCTACTATGTCTATGATGAAATGTTTGAAGTAATTTTACATGCATCTTTCTTTTCAAATCATCTCTTCCTCTTTTATTTTTTATTAGTTTGTTGCTCTGCACAAATTGCATCAGTCCTAAATATTTCCTACAAAAGAGCCTAATCGTAACGAACGACTGCTGCAGCTTCCAAAGAAATCAGGTTCAACATTGTCACTCAGACAAATTTATGCGATCGGTTAGAGGCCACTTCACTTCTTATAGCAGTTAGTGGGGCTTTCATCGATGATGACTAGCCTTATCTTAATCCAATAAATTTCTTACACTTTAAAGCCCCAGCCATCAGCACCTTCATTCACCACAAAACGAGCAACAGTTTACAGGGTATACCCGGTTGTGTGTACATACGTGCCGTGCCGAGGCATTCAACATTCAAACACCCTCTTCTCGAGCGAGCAATCCTCAACCCGGTTCAATTCAAACGCAAAAACATGAATGCCTGCCCTATCCTCTACTCCAATCCTATCTGTGCGCGGTTCAATAGATGGCAAAGGTGGACTCCTTTTCTCCAACCGGGCGGCGCGGCGTTGCTGCGTTGTTGTGGAACGTGTGTCGTTGTCGTGTGGTTAAGGCTGCGACCAGGCTGACGACGACGCCAACGACGACTGTGTTAATAGTCCGATGTAATTCGTTATAATTACCGCCGCTATCGCATGTCATGATCTGCATAAGTAAATAGCTATTACTTTGCTTATCTTCACCCTCACTGAACCATTGCTTTCTGGCTTTCTTCGAGGCGAGGCGGGCGGGTGGTGTGGCATTGCCGGCGACAGGCGAAGAAAGCTGTGGAGTTGAAGCCTGTTTGGCTTGCCTTTGTAGGGGTGAAAAATATGTCTTCGGAGATTTCCTCGGTGGGCCGCGGTTCGTTGGAAATCGTTAAGGTTTAATCCTTTTCCGAGTGTTTGTGGAACCACAAATAATACAGCTTCGAAGAATTGTTGATTTTGGCGGTGGGTGTTGATGGGGATGAAATGATGGCAAATAAATAATAATAAGGCAGTTGCTGTGATTAAAAGTGTGCCAAGATAAACAATAAATGTTTCACAGAAAATTAGTGTGACGAAAACTGTAACATTTTCTTTTTCATCGCAACAAAGTACCTACGTCTTGCTCAGAGCATGATGTGAAGTCCTGTGAAAATAGGTGAGGAAAGCGTTCATTCAACTGCCAATGACAACGGTTATTACGAAAAAATAATGAAGCACTACAAATGCATTTTAAAATATAACATCTTGTAGTGGAACCTTACAAATGCGTAATAAATTAGGACATTACATTTGGACAAACACAACACAGAACATAAATTTTGCCCTGTTACCCTAGTGGATAACGATTTGCGATGACAGGATGACGAGGTTTCAATAATGTTGTTGGTCCATCAGTCAACCCTGTAATCGTATTTTCTCTGGCAGGTTGCCTTTTGTTCGCAGCATTAGTTGCTTTCATAGCTTGAGTTTTGTCTAGGAATTTCTAATCCTAAGGGGGGCATCCCGATTCGGGTTTTAATACGAGACGTTAACATTTTGATGTCCCTGTTAGGGAACGATTCACTTATTTGATATTTGATTTTAGCCCGAAAAGGCCTGTAAGTAGGCCATCAAAAATTAGATTGCTTGGATCACATGGTGCTCCTTTACTCCAGAGCACTATAAATGTACATTAAACTTAGGAACATGTTTACAAGTTAAAATAGCACATTTAACACAAAATAAAACTTGTAATACAACCACACCCAACGGAAAAGAAATTTTTGTGGATGAAACCATCCACAAAAATTTCGTACGTACTCAAATTATATAAAAACTTATATGAAAGGTACCTTTAACATATAACTTACATCCAACTTCAACAGAGACTCTTCTGTCCTGGTAGAAGACCTTGAAGTTGTTTCGGCTAGACCTACTGCAAAACACCAGGAACACAACAAAACTGTACGTAGGCTTCAATTCCAAATCGAACAGAACATTCCATCATTGGATTTTCGATCTTGGCGGCACTAGTACAAATTCAAACAAAAAACTCCAAATCGATCAGAAAAATTCCATCATTGGATTATCGATCTGGGATTAACTAAATATACTCAACACAAAAGAAATGGAAACTTGCTTCACAACGCAGTTGTGCAGAACAGGCAAAGCTTTCCATTTCCATACTCCGTCACGATCGCGACGAAAAATCTTTTACATCTAAACACGAGCCTAACCTAATACTATTGCTATATGTACACTATTTACAATGCCCGCGTGGGTTTTGCGGTTGGGCGCCATAACATGGACACCTACAAAACCCGTGCCGACGTTGGGCGCCATTATTACGAAAAAATAATGAAGCACTACCTATGCACATTAAAATATAACATATTGTAGTGGAACCTTACAAATGCGTAATAAATTAGGACATTACATTTGGACATGCACAACACAGAACATATATTTTGCCCTGTTACCCTATTGGATAACAATTTCCGAATGACAGGATGACGAGGTTTCATTAATGTTGGTGGTCTATCAGTCAATCCTGTAATCGTATTTTGTCTGGCAGGTTGCCTTTTGTTCGCAGCATTAGTTGCTTTCATAGCTTGAATTTTGGTCTAGGAATTTCTAATCCTAAGGGGGGCATCCCGATTCGGGTTTTAATACGAGACGTTAACATTTTGATGTCCCTGTTAGGGAACGATTCACTTATTTGATATTTGATTTTAGCCCGAAAAGGCCTGTAAGTAGGCCATCAAAAATTAGATTGCTTGGATCACATGGTGCTCCTTTACTCCAGAGCACTATAAATGTACATTAAACTTAGGAACATGTTTACAAGTTAAAATAGCACATTTAACACAAAATAAAACTTGTAATACGGTCTGAGACAAGTGACTTTCGCTGTAGTTAGATAGAGGGAGACTAGCCGAAAGGCTACGCGTCTGGTAACCCCGAAGGTCTGTAATAAAGCCGACATGTATGACCCCTGCCTGGCGTCCCGAAAAAACGAGAAGGGTGGGCCTGAAGTAAGCCTAGACACGTAAAAGAGCAGGCGCCAAGCGCAAGGCTAAGCGTGAGAAGGGAGACGCCACGGATGATGTGCTCATCATCAAGAACGAACAGTCCAAATACTCGAAAGATGTGGGTCGACGCCAACCTCGTAGATCTGGGAGCTGACGTACGCAGTATTAGCAGTATTAAGTCTATGGTATTAGATGTACTCGTACAGGGGAAATGATTGCTTGAGCTCAAGCGCAACATTTACAAATGTCTGGCGGAAGAGGTCCTTAGCGAGAGTGTTGAGGTGACAGCTCTTACAGTGGAGGCAATTCTGGAGGTGAATAACCTAGACGAGATCACTTTTTTTAAACCATCAGGTAAATACCAAAGTAACACAACTTGTTTTATTCTTCAACCACTTAACCTAATTTACAGCTTCTAGGTTAGGAAAATTCGGCTTATCAGTCCTTTTTTCTCTAGAACGATAACGGTTTTCGAGAGAAAAAAGGACTGATAAGCCGAATTTTCCTAACCTAGAATATAGATCCAACAGTCGAACTCTCGCACATCCATCTAATTTACAGCTCATTTGTCCACTAGAGCACTGCGTGAGCGATTCAAATTGACAGCTGCATATACACTTTGTCGGTGGGGTGACAAAGCTGTCAAACTCGGTACATCGCCGCTCTATCCATCATCGCTTTTGTTATGGCGCGTTTTAGTACCCACTTTATGGTCGCTATACCCTAACTTGCTCCTGATTTTCGGGTGTGTGGCTCGTGTGTTGCTAGTGCTGATTTCGGAAATTACACATTTCAAACGAAATCGTTGTTTTTGATGATTGTTTCTCTTTCTTTATCACTTTGCACGATATTATATGTATGTAGCAGCGAAGCAGTGTCGATGTTTCCAGCGCATTTTTTCCATGAATTAAGCCAACAAAACAAAAACATTGGACGCTATGTTGAATCAAATGCTGGGTTGATGATTCTGGCCCTTCGTCATCCCCCTGCACTTTGTACAACACCTAAATGTATTCTATTCTAGTTGTACTATATCGAACTGGTGGCCTTTGCGCTGCTGGGATGGGACTTTTCTACCCTGTCCATGATAGAATGATGAGCACGAAGATCTTGATGTATGGCTCTTGTTCCTTTTTCCGTCCGATTGGGGGTCCATTACACAGCGAAACAAAAATTAATTATTGGTCTGTCTCAAGAACAAACTTATGTGTCTCTGATGAATTTTGGGCCTGAATCCGAATCCGGACTCAGATTTGCTCCAGCACGTCATAATTTTGAGCTATAACTCTATTTTTAGCGCAAAATATGCGATTTTGGGCTTTTTTTTATTGCAGCATGTAGCCCCATTCTTTACAATGTTTATGTTAGAGACATAGATGATTGTATCATGGAACATTGCACGTTAAGACAGCTTGCGGATGACTGTGTTGTTTCTGTAACGGGATCAATAGCAATCGATCTGAAAGGACCACTACAGGATACTTTGGACAATTTGTCTACTTGGGCTCTCAAGCTGGGTATCGAATTCTCTCCGGAGAAAACTGAGATGGTTGTCTTTTCTAAAAAAACATAAACCAGCTAAGTTTCCGCTCGTTCTGATGGGTAGGAGAATCACTCAAATCGTGTCTTCACAATTTCTCGGCGTCTGGTTCGATTCCAAATGCACCTGGGGGAAGCACATTGTGTATCTAATACAAAAATGCCAAAAGCGAATCAACTTTATGCGAACTATTACCGGAACATGGTGGGGAGGCTGTACCAAACAACCATTCTGTCGGTTTTAGAATACGGTAGCTTTTGTTTTCAATCCGCGGCGAAAACATACTTGCTGAAGCTTCAACGGGTTCAGTACCGTTGCCTTCGGGTCGCGTTAGGTTACATGAACTCGACTCACACAATGAGTTTAGAGGTACTTGCTGGTGTACAGCCTCTGACAGACCGTTTTGCGGAGTTGTCGTTCCGGTTCCTCATCTGATGCGAGGTTGCAAATCTGTTGGTCATAGAAAACTTCGGGAAGCTGCTTTATGAGTGTGTACTACTGGTACATGACGCTGGAGGTAAGCCCATCTTCGGTTCACACCAATCGTGATAACTTCTCAGACTACGACAGTTCTTCTGTGGATTTTGATCTATCCATGAAGAATTAGAACACCGGTATACCAGCATCTACCCAAGTAACACACTTGTCACCGAAGAGTCACAGCGGCGCAGGTTTTTGTTGCGCAGAAGTCACTGTGACTTACTGCTATCATGTTAGTATTTATTTGTTAGAAGTAAGTCACAGTGACTTCTGCGCAACAAAAACCTGCGCCGCCGTGACTCTTCGGTGACAAGTGTGTTACTTGGGTATTCGTTCCGTAGGTATTTAAAAAAAATGCAAGTAAGTTCGGGCATGTCAGCGGGGACAGACAGCCCAAGTAACCAAAAGTTCAGATAAGAGGGTACTTTTTAAGCTAAGCAGCTCGTTCGAGGTTGCTCATTAGCCTTTTAAGCAGCTTCATTTTTAAGTAATTTTGGAACTTGAAAGGGTTTCCTCGTTTTTATCCCAGAATACTTTCCTGAATTTTTCGGCGCTCTTCCCGGGATTTTTGAGAGATGTCCCTTCTAGAATTTCTGCAGGAATTTTTAGCAAGATTTCTGCATGAGCACTTCCCGGGATATATTCCAAAGTTTCTCAAAATATTTCTTCCGGAAATGCTTTCAAAATTCTCCTAAAATTCCGTCAGAGATTTCTATTTGCGGTATTCCGGAAAAACTTCCAACAGTTTCCCCATGGATTTTTGCGATACTTCTGCAGCACTTCTTTTCCGAGTTTGTCTTAAAGTTTTCCACCAGATTTCTCCAGTTATTTCTTTGGAAATTGCTCCTCAATGTTTGCAAACTTCTATGGAGTCTGAGAAATAGCAATAAAGAATCAACATAGCGAGACTTTTTGTGGGTTTCGGGGGGATTTCAGGAGGTTTTATGGCTCTGGGGATTCCATTAAACTTTCATAAGTTTCATAGAACATGCTTATAAGCTTTTAGGAGGTTCAGATTTTCAAACAAAAATTTCAAGATTTCAGTTTGCGAACGTTGAAGGGAATTTCAGAGCTTTTAAGAGGGTTTCAGGGATGTTTTAGGGGATCTCAGAAGCATCTAGGAGCGTTTTAGGGCCATTTCGAGGGGTTCCACCGGATTTCATGGGGTTTCTAGAGATTTCAGGCTCCGGTGAGACTGAAGTGGGTGCAAAGGTTTCAGGGAATTTTATGAAAATATCGGATGTTTTATAGGGTTTCAGCCAAGGTTACGACCATTCATTTGCAAAGATTTACATTCATTTGCTATTATCTCAGTTCAGAAGCATGCTATCGAAAAACAATGTATGGATGAATTTAACCTTGTAGTTTTATCTGAAAGTTTGCCGAATAACATTGGGGTCGCAAACGTATATCAAAATCGTGAGCGAGCTGTGAAGGCAACTCTTCACGCGGTGAATATAAATTACATTCACGCTGTGGAAAGTTGCCTTCACAGCTCGCTCACGACTTTGGTATGTGTGTGCGACCCCAATGTTATTCGGCAAACTTTCAGTTAAAACTACAAGGTTAAATTCAACCATACATTGTTTTTCGATAGCATGCTTCTGAACTGAGATAATAGCAAATGAATGTAAATCTTTGCAAATGAATGGTCGCAACCTTGGTTTCAGCTGTATTTTAGCGTTTTAGGGGGTTCCAGGTACGCCGTTGGATGTCCTGAATCGCTCTTAAATGCCCCTCAAACTCCTTGAAACGAAAGGAACGAAAGGCTTTAGGGGGTTTCAGGGGTCTGAGATTTCGCACCTTAAAGTCGTTGAAATTTTAATTTAAGTCCTCGTCCCTGTAGCTCCCCAAAATACCCCTGTGATCCGTTTTTTTTTAAATTTTTCAATCACTTAACCTAATTTACAGCTCTATTGTCCACTAGGGTACTGCCTGAGCGATTCCAATTGGAAGCTGTACAAACAGTTTGTACAACGCCTAAATGTATTCTATTCTAATTGTACTACATCGAACTGGTTGCCGTTGCGCTGCTTTCGCTTTCTACCCTATCTTGGTAGAATGATGAGCACGAGGATGTTGATGTGTGGCTGTTGGTTGTTCCTGTTTCCAGTCCGATTGGGGGTCCATTATGGGTTGCCGTTCGCCGATGTCCAAGTATCCGGGTTCGTTTGAGCCATGGGCTCAGAAGAGGGTCAGTGTCTGCTGCTCTCAGGGGGAAAGAGCAACTGACGAAAGTGCCTGGGCTGGGATCGAACCCATGACCATCTGCTTATGAAGCAAACGTGTGTGTAGCCACTACGCCACGGGCCCCGGCTAACCCCCGAGATCTTCTTCTTGACAAAATCTGTAACCCAATTTATGTATACATTCTCCTTAATGATTTGATATAATCTTGCAATGATTAGGGTAGTGGAGGTATTTTGACCCGTAAGTTCCAATAATCATTTGCCAAGATTTGGTAGAGATTATATGATAAATGTAATAAAAAACCCAGAGTGGGCCAAAATACATGCCCCGGGCCAAAATACCTCCACTACCCTGTATCTCAATTTGTTGTTTGACTTGGAACGAGTTTTGTTCTATTTATAACAACCGTATTAATTTTATTAGCATCGACTCTGATCACTACCTGGTGATGGTTGCACTCAAAATTCTCTTTTATTAGGGTACAATATCGGCGACCCTCTCGATACGATCAAGAGCGACTGAAGCAACTGGATGTCGCCATTGCATACGCGCAGAATCTCGAGGCAGTGCTGCCGGACGAGGGTGTGTCGCCATCAACAACTCAGCCAAGAGCATTATCGGATACGTAGAACGGAGTCAACGAAATGATTGGTTCGGGGAGGATTGTAGAATGGTTTTGGAGGAGAAAAATGCAGCGCGGGCGGTAATGCTGCAGCATGTAACTCGACAGAATGTAGAGCGATACAAACAGAAGTATGTAGAGGTAGCAGAACTGTCTTTTCCGGGAGAAAAACCGTCATCTGGAAGGAGCGGACGGCCAGGAAATGGAACTGCTGTTCCGTTACAAGAAACATGAAAGTTCTATCAGAAGCTTAACGCATCCCGCAAAGGCTTCGTGCTGCGAGCCGAAATGCAGCCGAAACTGAGCTAATCAAGATCGGTCCAGAAAAGTTAGCCACCGTCTGCACTGGTTGATAGTCAGGGTATGGGTAATCGAACAGCCACCGAGGGAGTGGAAGGAAGGGATAATCAGCCCCATTCACAAAAAGGGCGACCATTTGGAATATGAGAACTTCAGAGTGATGAATGTTGCCTACAAAGTGCTATCCCAGATCATCTTTCGCCGTCTGTCACCTAAAACGAATGAGTTCGTGGGAGTTCAACGGCCGGTCGAAAACGGACAAGATCTTCACCATGCCATCTCATGCCTACTCTTTGCGTCGAGCCGGGCTCAACAGCCGGGGAACGATTTTCACAAAATCCGGTTAATTTATATGCTTTGCGTTGCGGACGACATGGAAATTTTGAACGGTGGCAGAGCTGTACGAAGGCGCATCATCAGTGGAAGTCGTGCCTACTATGGGCTCCAGAAGAAACTGCGGTCAAAAAAGATTGACCCCGCACCAAATGTGCCATGTACAAGACGCTAATAAGACCGGTGGTTCTCTACGGACACGATACATGGAGGATGCTCGAGGAGGACCTGCAAGCCCTCGGAGTTTTTGAGCGACGCGTGCTAAGGACGACCTTCATCGGCGTTCAGGAGAACGGTGAGTGGCGGCGAAGGATGAACCACGAGCTCGATGCAGCCTCTGGTGAACCCAACATCCTGAAAGTGACTAAAGCTGGACGGATACGGTGGGCAGGAAATGTTGCAAGAATGCCGGACAGCAACCCTGCAAAGTTGATGTTTGCTAACCATCCGGTTGGTACAAGTAGGCTTGGAGCACAGAGAGCACGATAGGCGGACCAGGTGGAACGTGACCTGGCGAGCGTTCGGCGTGACCGACGTTGGAGAGCTACAGCTGCAAATCGAGCATTATGACGGTAAATTGTTTGTTGATTCAGTGTTATCATAAATTTGATGTTGAACTAAATAAATGAAATGAATGACTGAACCAGAATGGATAGCATCACAATATTTTAATTCCAAGCATCTTAGCTCAGCTCGTCTCAGCTAGCAAGTGATCTTGTTTGCCTAAAACAAGTTAAGTTCATCAGCATACCACAATCGGCACTGCGGCAAATACGGTGAATACCTACTAACTGACGATAACAACCTGTAAACCGTAGAGCTAGTGTCTCTGTCTCTCCATGGTACTTATCAGCGTGAGAATCATACACTGATTATTCAACGGAGTGCTTACACACATTTCTGTAAACGATTGTGTAAACTTCCTGGCGCTAACGAGTTTCATGCCCCTTCTACAAAGGGGAGAACATACCTATCCGTAAAAAAGTTCAATCAACCAAATTGAAACATTCTCACCTCACTGCCACCGCAAACAAGTAAAGACAAACATCGAGTTTTCCCACATTTTTTTTTCAGATTTCGCAATAACGGTGACTGAGAAATGGAAACACTCATGATGCTGTCAGTCTCGGTGCGTGTTGCGTCGCAATCAGTCTTCCGGTTCGGCATCCCAAAAATATCCTTCCCGCACCGAAAAGAGCAATTCTGCAGAAAATGATAACAAGCTGACTGTCGCGGCCATGCCGCCACCCGCCGGCCGGCATTCGTAAGGCGAACAGAACAAGTTGATGAGCAGGAAAAATAATACAAAATGTGTCCGTCCAACAGACGCGACGACGTGACGAACGGCGGTTCGGCGCGAGGTATTCATCATCAGCTGTTCACGTAACACTTCGAAGCTCTCCACCAGCGAAGTGTATGCACAGGCGGAGAAGCGTTCGCATGATTCGTACGACGTCATCAGTTCTTATGAGTTTGTGCCGGGCCGGGCCCGGTTTATAGGTGATGAGCCATCATCTATTGTAAGGTGGGTTACAGCGAGTACAAACCGCTGAGCGGTTGCTGCGTCAAGTGAACCAAAACAAAGTGTCCCGACCGGCGTGAGGTAATACAACTCCTTTCATTATTCGCTGAAAACTACTACCAGTACACCTATCTGATTTACCGTACACAGGTAGTACTAACCGTGTCTACCTGTGTACAAATTTTCATGTGAATTGGCTTAAAATTGACCGAGTTAAAGCAGAAAAACTACCCGTGTAAAAAAAGACTTTAGTGTGGTGGGAAAAGCAATTCCCAAATGTGTAAGGCCTTCGTGCTGTTATGATGCTCATCGAAGTACTACTTCCACCTTTCACAACGGTCGTCCGTCAAGAGGCTTCCGTCATTATTCCTACACATTTCGGTTGCGGGATGCGGTCATCTTGTGGTACAAGTTCCATATTTTTATATCTGTTTAGAAGCTCCATTTCCCTCAACTCCGCTTTTCCGCGGTGGCTTTTGTTGAGGTCGGGGGTATCCAGGGCTTCCATTTTGAGTCCCTTGATCAGCTTCGACTCGACCATTTGTCCGATTCTCCTTTCTCCTGGACACAGTTTGGTGTTGCTTCTGATCTGCGTCGCTTCAGCTCGACCGATTCTCAACTCGTCTGCTTTTCTTCTTCTTTTCTGATACGTCGTTACTGCTTCAGAATCGTTGATTTATTAAACATACTGTAGTCTATACAACAGCTTTTTAACTCCAGAAAGAGATAGGTCAACTGTCTCTATTTCTGTTTGTATCGTTGCACGTTCTGCCGTGTTCCATGCTGCAGCATCACCGCCCGTGCTGCGTTCTTTTTCTTTAATATCCATCTGCACTCCATTTGTTCCGTACCCTATGTTCATCATACCTGACGGTGCTCTCGGCTGCATATTTTAAGGTTACTTTTACTACTCCAGCAGTCCTCTTAAGGGGCTATATCGATCTCTCCCTCCTCCGGCAGCGCTGCCTCGAGATTCTGCGCGTATGTAATTGTGACATCCGGCTGCTTCAGCCACTCTAGGTCGGACCTAGGCGGTCGTCGGTACTGTACATTGTTGATGACGGAGAGATTTGTGAGTATTACTAAGCATAAAATTGGCTAGTTTACACCCAAAATCATCTTTGTTCCTTTTAGATTTTAAGTATTTTTTTTAAAATGTTAATAATTTCACAAGACATTTTACGCCACATTAGATTATCTCCAATTTCTCAGACTACACTACCGGCCCTCGTACGAAAGTCACTTGTCGACGTGATTTGAGTAGTGACGTTTTTCATTCAATCAACCGTGGTGGAGCGCGTTGTTTTTCTCTCTATTTGCGCCAGGTAGGTATGTACCTACACTCCCGTTCAAAAGTTTGGGGTCACCCCCTAAAAAACATGTCATTTTTTTAGGTCCATATCTCCGCCAATTCGCGTTCGATTTCAAAACCCTAGGTTTCATTTTAAAGATAATAAGTCAAAGAAACTTTGAACATGATTTAAAAGAAACTTTTTCAAAAAATTTTGTATGTAAACTTAACCCAAAGTTGCCAAATTTTCTAAAAAATGAATATAAACTTACGGCAGTGTCGCTGGAAGTTGGGTCGACCAAATTTTAAGATGAGACCGGTAATATGACCCATTTTCTATTAGCTTTCAACTGCTTTTTACAGAACTTAGCTAAAAAATATAGAAAAAAAGTTATTAAGTAAATTAATCCTTGATGTCATCGACCAAAAGTTTGGGGTCACCCCTCAAAATGCTGTATCGGCCAAAAGTTTGGGGTCACTATCGTAAAACATGGAAAAGTGATTTGTTGATATCTTTGTCATCTTTCATTCAATTTTAATTCTTCTTGGCTTATTTGAAACAAAATGAATGATACTTACTGCATAGACAGTGAACCACACATATTTGTTGAAATTTACATACTAAAACTTAACGTAAAGTTGCCTCATTTTTTTAAGCGTGGTAAAATGTGTTAACTTCACATAACATTTTTATATACAAAAATCGTTAAATACGTTAAGTTGAAGACATCAAACGTAAATTTAGTTAATTATCTTTGAAATGAGCTAAAAAGAATTAAAATTGAACTATAGATGACGAAGATATCACCAAATCACTTTTCCATGTTTTACGAAAGTGACCCCAAACTTTTGGCCGATACATCATATTGAGGGGTGACCCCAAACTTTTGGTCGATGACATCAAGGATTAATTTACTTAATAACTTTTTTTCTATATTTTTTAGCTAAGTTCTGTAAAAAGCAGTTGAAAGCTAATAGAAAATGGGTCATATTACCGGTCTCATCTTAAAATTTGGTCGACCCAACTTCCAGCGACACTGCCGTAAGTTTATATTCACTTTTTAGAAAATTTGTCAACTTTGGGTTAAGTTTACACACAAAATTTTTTGAAAAAGTTTCTTTCAAATCATGTTCAAAGTTTCTTTGACTTATTATCTTTTGAATAAAGCCTAGGGTTTTGAAATCGAACGCAAATTGGCGGAGATATGGGCCTAAAAAAATGACATGTTTTTGAGGGGGTGACCCCAAACTTTTGAACGGGAGTGTATGTCTACCCAGCAGCACCGGACCAGCAGTTGCAAGTTCGCGTCGTCTAGCTGAGCTGGGGGCCTACGTGCAAATGCTCAGCTCCGCGATGGCTCGCGAAATACAACATTAGCAAAAAATATAATAACATTCGTTGGGAGGCAAAGCAACTGGCTACTCTGGTCTGGTTCGCTCGCTATCTGACCGCATGACGGTGAACCGTTTATTGAGGTTTTTTTTTTTTATAGATGCGATGTGAACGGAGTGACGATTCCACGCCGTGTAGGGGAAATGGTGGTAAGATCGGCATTATGATCAGACCTCTTAGTGAATTCAAAAAAGTCTGGAGTTCCATCTATTACCCTTACTAATCAGGGTTGTTATCCGTTCTCGCTGCAAAACTCCGAGTGCTTGTAGGTCCTCCTCAAGCATGGTCCATGTCAAAGCAGCACACATGTTACAAAGAAGTGATGACAGCGTAGGTTTTTGGTTGGACACTAGTAACTTTCAAGTTATTATAACTTAAAAAAGACTCGTGCCCAACTTAAAACCTGCGCTGTCGACACTTCTTTATAACATGTACATTAGAGTGGGTCATCGTTTATATGGAAAAATGAGAAATTCAATGGTATCCCATAAGATCAAAGCTTTTTTGATCCCATTTCAGGACCCAAATAAGTGTGCAAAATTTGAGCACGATCGGTTATGTCTACGTTTTGCGCATCGCGTTTGAAGTTTGTATGGGGTTTTACATGGGAAAACACACTTTTTTGCATTTTTCTCATAACAAGCTCTAATTTTTCTAAAACCATGTAACCGAATCAGTGAAAACATAGCGTAGAGTGTCCTGAAAAACTTTGTCGAAGACCGCGAAGTGATCTGATGCTAATGAAAAAAGTTATAGACGCAACCGATCGTGCTCAAATTTTGCACAGATACTCAGGACCTGAAACGGAACCAAAAAAGCTTTGATCTGAGAAAACGGTTCCGATGACCCCAAGGATGACCCACTCTAAGTACATACATACATTTATTTGTTCAACATCGTTAAGACAAGACATAATCAACAATAGTACGCCACAATACTCGGTTTGTGGCTGCCGCTCTCCATCCTCGATCGCGCCCAATGCTCGCCAGGTCACGTTCCACCTGGTTCGCCCATCGTGCTCTCTGCGCTCAACGCCTTCTTGTGCCAACCGGATCCGTTGCAAACACCAGCTTTGCAGGGTTGTTGCATTCTTGCAACATGCCCTGCCCACCGTATCCTGCCGGCTTTGGCCACCTTCTGGATGCTGGGTTCGCCGTAAAGTGCAGCGAGCTCGTGGTTCATCCTTCTCCGCCACACACCGTTCTCCTGCACACCGCCGAAGATCGTCCTTAGCACGCGTCGCTCGAAAACTCCGAGTGCTTGCAGGTCCTCCTCGAGCATGGTCCATGTCTCGTGCCCGTAGAGGACCACCGGTATTATTAGCATTTTGTACATGGTGCATTTGGTGCATGGGTGAATCTTTTTCGACCGCAGTTTCTTCTGGAGCCCGTAGTAGGCCCGACTTCCGCTGATGATGCGCCTCCGAATTTCACGGCTAACGTTGTTGTCAGCCGTCAGTAAGGATCCGAGGTAGACGAATTCCTCCACCACCCCGAAAGTATCCCCGTCTAACGTAACATTACTACCCAGACGGATCCGGTCGTGTTCGGTTCCGCCTACCAGCATGTACTTTGTTTTTTGAGGCATTCACCACCAGTCCGACCTTTGCTGTTTCGCGTTTTAGGCGGGTGTACAGCACTGCCACCGTTACAAATGTTCTGGCAATAATGTCCATGTCGTCCGCAAAGCATACAAATTGACCGGATTTTGTGAAAATCGTTCCCGGCTGTTGAGCCCAGCTTGCCGCATCACATCACAGCGATGTTAAAGAGTAGGCATGAGAGTCCATCACCTTGTCGCAGCCCCCGGCGAGATTCGAAAGAACTGGATAGTTCACCCGATACCCTTACGCAGTTTTGCACACCGTCCATCGTTGCTTTAATCAGTCTAGTCAGCTTCCCAGGAAAGCCGTTTTCGTCCATAGCCGCTTTCTCCATAGCTCTGCGCGGTCGATACTGTCGTATGCCGCTTTGAAGTCGATGAACAGGTGATGCGTTGGGACCTGGTATTCACGGCATTTCTGGAGGATTTGCCGTACGGTGAAGATCTGGTCCGTTGTCGACCGGTCGTCGATGAAGCCGGCTTGATAACTCCCCACGAGCTCATTTGTTTTAGGTGACAGAAGACGTAAGATGATCTGGGATAGCACTTTGTAGACAGCATTCAAAATAGTGATCGCTCTGAAGTTCTCACATTCCAAATGGTCGCCTTTCTTGTGAATGGGGCAGATTAACCCTTCCTTCCACTCCCCCGGTAGCTGTTCGGTTTCCCAGATCCTGACTGTCAGCCGATGCAGACAGGTGACCAACTTTTCTGGGCCCATCCTGATGAGTTCAGCTGCGATTTAATCCTTACCAGCTGTTTTGTTGGTTTTGAGCTGATGAATGGCATCCTTAACTTCCCTCAGCGTGGGAGTTGGTTCAGTTTCGTCCTCCGCTGTACTGGTGTAGTCGTTTCCTCCGTTGCTGTGGTTTCCACGCTATTCAGGTGCTGATTGAAATGCTGCTTCCACCTTTCGATCACCTCTCGTCCGTCCGTCAAGAGGCCTCCGATCTTATCCCTGCACATTTCGGCTCGCAGCACGAAGGCGTTGCGGGATGCTTCCACGTTCTGTCGGGTCCCTTGCTGCAACATTACCGCCCGCGCTGCGTTGTTCTCCACCAAACCGTTCTGCACTCTTCGTCGAACCATTCGTTCCGTCGATTCCGTTCCACGTACCCGATTGTGCTTTCGGCCTTGTCGTTGATGGCTGCATTCACTGTACTCCAGCAGTCCTCTAGAGGGGCCTCATCGAGCTCGCCCTCGTCTGGCAACGCGGCCTCAAGATTCTGCGTGTATGCTGAGACGACATCCGGTTGCTTTAGTCGCTCTAGGTTGTACCGTGGCGGTCGCCGGTACCGTACATTGTTGATGGCGGAGAGTTTTAGGTGCTGTTTGACCATCACCATACCCAGGTGCACTGTTGTAAGCGTTATAAAGGTCATTCAACGGCTTTTCAGTGCCAATTGCCTCTATGGAAGATTTTCAAATGCTTTCAGACATTGTAAATCGTGAGTACTGAAATAAGCCGTATATTAATATATAACGCTATGTTATAGCCCTAAATAAGCCATGTGCCTCTAAGCCGTAAAGGAAGGCTATCTGTGCTGTTGAAAGGCTTAGTGAATATGAAGTTTACATCAATCAATGTTGCTTTCAATCAAAACAAAACTGATCCGACGAATGAAAAGAGAATTCTTCAGGAATGACCGAGAACGACAAGGAGTTTGAAAAATGCAGAGCGGTCATTAGCAGCGTTAAATTGAGGTGAAAACAATAAGTGCCTCCTCGATTACGGTTTTTGATACATCTCGCATCGAATAATCATCCACATAGTCTTGATATCACAAACCCCCAGTCCTCCTCCCCCACACAAATCCCAAAACGCATCAAAGCAATTCTTTCTTGCAACCTCTCAAATATAAAGGGAGATCGATATGTGAACCGTGGATGTGTTATTTCGAAGATTTCAATGAATTTATGACAAAATGATTAAGTGGATTTCCAGCAGCTAGTTTTGCGCATATCTCAGATGCCAATCTTCGTTTATGTATTCTTTGCCAAAACTGAAATACTGGTTGGATCAGATGTTTTTTGTTTACCAAAATAAATGACAGTTCCATACCTTTTATGAAAGGCGTGCTGGAAAAGGATACAACTTTTTCCTTCGGTCTGACCAAGGAGTTCCACTTATGTGGCGAAAGTGTCGTTAGGCGGATGGGTCATCTGACCTATTGAGCTTAAATCCATGAACGGGCAATCTAGTTTAATGATTTGAATACCTGTTATATATTTTATGCGTAAATGTTATAAGAAATACCTATTTTTAAAAGAACGTAACATCCGTGGTGATAAAGCTGTTAAGAAAATCAGATTAATTAATCAGTTTGACTGACAAAAATCCTAATACTTAAAAGAATAGCCGACAGAAGGTAATTCTGTAGTTCAATTACCGTCAATAAATTATGCAGCAGTACAACCCCAAACAACTGCGTGTTATAAAAAGAAGTGAAAATCTCAGACAAAATGTTGGCAGACAGATCACCAATATTTCCGTAACAGTAAAACATCAATACATATCAAAAAATCAACATGTCTTTTCTCACATAGAATGAAACTTGAATATATTAATTAAATAATTTCACAAAATCAGCCGGAGCCCGTGGCGTAGTTGGTCACACGTTTGCTTCATATGCGGATGGTCATGGGTTTGATTCCCAGCCCCGGCACTTGCAATTTTTCGTCAGTTGCTTTTCCCCCGAGAGCAACTGACACTGACCCTCTTCTGAGCCCCATGGCTCAAACGGACCCGGATACCTGGACATCGGCGAACTGCTACTTATAATGGACCCCCAATCGGACTGGAAAGGAACAACGGCCATCCATCAGCAATTGAGATTGCTCACGTAGTGCCCCAATGGACAATTGAGCTGTAAATTAGGTTAAGTGATTAAGAATAAAAAAATCATAAAATCATTGAAGTAAGTTTATCCCAGTATCGGCGTCCGGTCATTTGGCCGAATGCCCTCTTGCCGAATAGATTATTTGGCCGAATGCCGTTTGGTCGACCTAGAATCAAAGGAATTTAGAAGAACTTTTTGACATTCTGGCTACCAATGTGATCATCAGACATATTTACTTCTTTTATTCGTGGGTTATTCATTCTAGTTTCCCATTCGGAGATTAGTTGACGCTGAAACTGCCATTATTTAACAGAAATACATACTTCTTTGAAACATAGGCTGTTCTTTCGAGCTATAGTGATGAGGGAAACAGTGCACTGCAGTGGCATTATCGTTTGAGCTCAAAATTCCTTTTCGGCCAAACAAAATTCGGCCAAACGGCGTTTGACCAAATGGCAATCGGCCAAATGCCACTAGACTCGAGGAATGTTAAAAACCTAAGGGAGTCAAAACATTTTTTAGGACTTCGAAAACAAATTTGAACATCTTTTATAAAGAAAATTAAGATGACATCTAAACAATCCCTTACGGCATAACGTACTTCTGCCTGAAGTACTTTGATTAAGCGTGCTTCGACTCAATGACCGGTTCTCCTTAGTTGTGCATTGGAGTTATTACAGCCCGCGTGTACTACGTCAACTGCAGCATACCAAAGTCAGATATCATACCAAGACAAGGTATTGGTTGGTTACCCTGGTATTGAAAATAGATTATTTTGATATTATTTAGGTATTGGGACACCGGCAAAAAATACCTCAACGAATTATTGATTGGCATTGAAGACTACTTGAGGTGCCAATCAATTGTGTAAAAATCACTATTTGTATGAAAAATCGACGTTTTTTTAAGGAATTGCCGTTGTTACCTAGATGTTGTCTTCTGCTTAGATTCCAGTTACCATGAATGTTAACTACTTTTGAGTCCTCTTCAACCAGATGCAGTCGTATTGTGTGTGATCTGAATCCGCGTCAACGGCTCTTCCTTGGTTATCCAAAGAAACACTAAGTTTGTCCAGAAATATTCACCTAGTTCTTATTGCGCCACAGCTTCCCTCACGCCGCAAAAAGCTTCGTAATTTGAGTGTGGCGGAGAAGGCGCAAATTTGGCTAGCTTTTCCCATTTATGCAAGCCGGTGAAAAAGCACGTGGTTCTCATGACTTTTTTTTTTCTTGCAAACTCGTGATAGTTTCGAGGTAATTGAAGCTCAGCAGTCACAAATGTTTTACCTATATTTGAGCATTTGGGAACATTCTACCTGACCAAGGATTTAACTGGTTTTATAGATACCACTTTTGTGGGAAGTAATTAGAGATGATGCGATCAGTACCTTGCCATTTGTTGACGTGACGTCAATTCGAAAACTTCACCAGCTGATAAAGAATTATTCTTCCTCCATCTGCGCGTTTTTTATATTGGTCAATCGAAAAACTTCGCACCATACCCCTAAGAAGCAGGTCAGTGGCGCGATGACCGACGAAACACACGTGATTTAATTTCCGTTAGTACTGGTTTTTGGAATGTGCTGTTCTTATCGCGAGCCCGGCAGCACACAAATTTTGCATTCTCAGCGCGGGAAGATTGATAGCTGCTTGCTACTGCTGCCACTGCTGATGTTTATGGGGCTATTGCGCAATCAGCAGAAAACGCCATCAATCTGTGTTGTGGGTTTCAAGTTCGTGGTTTGGTTTTGTCTTTTTCGCGGATTGGAATCTTGCGAGCGAGTTTATATTGACAATTTTGGCCGATTGATTTATTGGGCCATCAAATGTGACATTGGTGAACGGGTCACAGTTCCAGTTGAAGTTAAAATTAGTTGCATAAGATTTGATCGAATTTGTGCAACATGTATTATTTAACAGAACTAGTTGTCTTCTGCTTCCTTGACTGTTAGATTAAAATATTGAAATGAAATTCCTTATGCATCATTGTTGTATGGAAAAAAGTTTTTTTCTTAGCTTAGAGCTTTATGAGGACTTCCACTACAAGTAATTAATAGATTTCTTTATTCATCGATCAACTTTATATTCGAATATCGTGTTACAGTCACAAAGACACTATGCCCAAGAAAATCCATGAAATTTTCATGACGATGTTGAATCTGGAACTAGGATCCTTTAGCATGCACCATACCACTCGCTAAAGCTCTGTCGCCAATGACCTGATCGTCGCATCCCCTACATCTTCCAACATTGTATCTTTAATTAATGCTAATCACCGCCATCAAAATCACTAGAAACCTCATATTCACGTGAATATCCCGTGAATTATGTGCATCTAGGTATCTACCAGCCAGCAGGGGCGATGGACGTGTGCTGCAACAAAACATGTTTTTTTGTTTGTTTTCGGATTACATCCCATGGATCGTAGATCATCGCGCATCGATTGTGTTCACGGTTTTGGGATATTAGTTTCCCAAAATTTGCACTCTCTTAACCCTCTAATACCCAAATTTTTGATTTTGATCTAAATATCATTTTTCGTCACCTAAAATCGATTTAAACATGTTTTGGAAGATGATTCTTTTCAATTCTCGATTTCGTGAATTTCAGTTTTTTATTTTTCTAAATTTTATTTTTGAACATCCCCACACTTTTATATTTTTCCTGGAAGCCTATTTGGGGTACGGATTTTTTGGGATGAAGACATTTTGAGATTTTATGATTATTGTTGAAATATTTTTATTTTAAATTTTTTTCACATAAAATTTTATTTTCCGTGTAATTTTAAGGAAAATAATTTTAGAGAGTATTCGATCCCCTTAAACTATTAAACAAGGATAGAATGGTTTGGGAAAAATTTAAAATATGTTAATTGTAGCGATTCAATACTAAATAAACAATGACTTCTAAAAGGTGACTAAAACATCTATTTTTCAATGATTTTTAAAAAATGTAATTACGCCTTAAAATACACCAAAAACCATTTTGAGATATACAAAACAGTCCTAAATATCAGCCAAAAATATAAAAGTTTTGATTTCCCACGAAACAAAAATTACAAAAATGCTCAAACTATACCCCGTCTAAAGGCGGGGTTGGGTATTAGAGGGTTAATTTGAATGGATTTTTCGGATTTTAGGACTTTTTTGCCTGGTTGCCAACCAAACGCATCGTTTATGCAAAAATGGCATTATGCCAGCAGAAGCAGGAGCTGTTCATCATTCGGATTGTCATTCTGCATATTTTTTTTCTGATTTGTAAAAAAAAACTGGTTTGGTCTAGGAATTCAAATGGTTTCAGTAAGATTGCATTGAGTTCAGCAAAAATAGATTTAAAGAATGTAAAAACACAGATATACAGACTTTGAACGTTCTTTTAAACAGTATAATTACTTTATTTTTTAACCCTTTGGAGATGGAATTTTCACCTTTCTGGATACAACCTCGCTGGTCTAGAACACGTTTGTGATGGTCGATTTTCTCGGCTTGGCACATAGGGCTCATCCGTCCCCAAAGGGTTAGATAAATTGCAGGAGGTGAACTTTGAAGAAAAACTTGGCGAAATAAATAGTGGAGTAGGAGTTCATCAAATAAGCGTTAGGAAAATTTTGATGCAATATCTAGAGGAATTCCTGAACGAACGCCCAGATGATTTTCAGGAATAGTTAAGTTAAACTTTCTCTTAGAAACGGCTACGCAGTCTTTCAACAGTGAAACGATGTTTATTAACTGCCCAACGTTTCGGGATTAGTGTCATCTTCAGGGACAGGGACATAGGGACAGAATTCCAAGTTATTGTAAATAAAACTTCTTAGCCATAAACATTGATTGAGGAAATTGCTGACATGAAATCTCAATAATAACCGAAGAAATATCATGAATTAATCTCTGAAGGAATCACAAAAAGATCCTGGAAAAATATTAAATAATTCGTGGACGTCTTCTGACATGTATATTGTAAGGTAGGTCCATAGATTCTGCGTAGGGCATACAGAATCAAGAAAATACCTATTTAAAAAATGTTAAACGTGTCTTCCTCAGAATGGTCTAGCTAAAAACTCTGATCCAAACATTTGGAAGTAATTCATTCACAAATTTTGAAAACCCCTGCTGAAATTTTTGGAGTAAATAACAGGGATTTTCGAAAAAAGTTATCTGATGGAATTCATAGAGACAATTCCGGAGAAAACCCAGCGAAACTTTTTGAAAAAATTACTAGGGAAGCTCCTGCTGGAACTCCTGAATAAATTTCTGAATGAAATAATTCCAGAATTCCTGGTAAAATTGCTTGGAAAAGGATCAGAGGGAAATTCTAGAGAAATTTAAAATAAATTATGAGAAGTGCTCCTGGAGTAATTCCTGGATAAATTTCTTACGCAGTTGCTGGAACGAATTCCTGCAGAAACTTCTGGTGGATTACATAAATATATTTTTGGTAGAATACATGGGGAAATTTTTGGGAGAATACTAAGAAATCCGAGCAGAAGGGAATATCAAAAGCATAATAAAATATGTTATTTTGGCAAAATAACTGAGTAACGGAATGAGTTTTTTCACGTTATTAACATAACATATCATGTTATAAACTTATCTGTCATAAGCGGCAAAATAACAAAAATCATAACAAAAGATTGTTCCTGGAAAACCAGTAAATTAACACGTTTTGTTAGTTTCAATAACAACTTAATAATAGCGAATTTGTAATATATTTCCTTAACAAATTTTAAAATAAATATGTTATTGATAACAATCAGAGATCAAAATGAGCTTTAATAGGAAAATGGCCTCGATGCAGTGAAAGCAATAAAAATAAAATGTCTAAAAATAATCAAGTTCTTTTTCTTGGTGACTTTTCTTGGTTATTGACTCCTTTTTTTTACTTTTTTGTCAAATGTGTTCATCCTGGAATTCCACCAGCTGATCCAAAACGTAAAATGGCTAACACTCTATTGTACTTTCTATATACGTAACTCGTACCCAACTGAAATTGAGAAAAACAGGTATACTTATCAAAGTGCTTATTGCGCATTTCCCACCCCACTGGACCGCTTTCGCTGTTGGTATAAGTGCGGGATCGTGAACACGGAGACAAAAATATTCATGTTTATTCGGTAAACTGATAAAATATTTAATACTAAAATATTAATTTTTAAAATTAACTCAATTATATATTGATTTCTACAATACCCATTGAAGAGCCCCCCCCGTTCCGCCGTCGAGAACATAAACAAAACTCTCAAGTTCCAGCTGCAGCACCAAACAAGATTTTTTCTTGCATAAAAAGTCAAGTTTCACCAAAAGTTTCCACGAAATCCCATTGATTTCGGGAGCGTATGTTATCTACATGATGTTGGCATTAAAAGTGCCACGCGGGAAGTGGTTTCCTAGAGAAGGAAATGACTTTGTAAATTTAATTGAACAACAAATATTTCCGTAGGGCCGACCTGCCACAAAAAAAAACAAAAAAAAATTACATTTGTTTCTAACATAACCTGTCAGAAGATGCATTTTGTTTCAAAATTGATTGAACTTGCTTCAAATGTGACGTTCGATTTGCTCCAAATAGTTTTATTTTTGTTGCAAGAACAAATTGACAATTTATTTGAGTTTACCTGAAATATTTTTGATTTTACCATGATTTTTTCTGCGTGAAAAAAACTGCGATTTAGCATCGGATCGTTCCGGTGTCTTCTGCGCACTTATTCAGCACTTTCTAATGCATATGTGCACAGGAGACACCGACACGATTCGTTGCAAAATCGAAGTTTTGTTCACAATCCCGCACTTATACTAACTGAGAAAATATAATTTTCTCATTAGTTCTAATAAAGACAAATCAATCAATCAATTTCTCATTAGTTCCTCACGGAATGCTTCTTCTTCTTTTTCTTCTTATCATTCTTCTTCTTCTTCTTCTTTATGGCGCAATGTTCCCACTGGAACTTGCCCACCCTCTCTTCAACTTAATGTTCTTCGAGCACTTCCACAGTTATAAGTTGAAAGACTTTTTTTACAGTTCGAAATGATGTTTCAACATCCTTCTATCAGTTGAGGAAAGATTTATTTTTGATTTTGATGGTGTAAATCCAAACAGCAGAATTTTTATGCGCTCAGTGCGAACAAGTCTGGGTGTAGTTTTGATCGCAAAGCTTGTTATTGTTGTGCTATCAATGATCAAATATTTGTACAGTATTAATAATAGCACTTGTGCTACAACAAAACATATTATTGAAATGTAATTAAGAGAAAATATATCAATAGCATGATCATAACAGAATAAGTTTTTTCCAACAAAACATGTTATGGAACGGTAATACCTCAATAAGTTAATAATAACAAACTAAGCTATAAAAGCAGGTTTTGTGATTCCGTTGTTATTATTTTGATATTCTCCTCTGCTCGGGAAAGCTTTTTGACGAATTCTTAGAAGAATTGAGGGATTTTATATAATTCACAAAAGAATTGCTTTAGAAATTCTTAAAGAAAATTTTAACGATTTTGAGTGCCGGAGGAATCTATGGAGAAATAGTTTTTTTGTGATTAATCTGAAAAAAAAAACCTAAAAAATTGCCTTAGAAATATTCTTGGTAGAAATCTACCAATCTAGATAAATTCTTGAACTTCTGTCAACGACCAAAATTTTTGAAGTACAATTTAGAGCAGATTTCGAAACAGTGCTTCAAAAAATTTTAAGCATGACAGTTTTTGAATTTTAGCTAAATATTGAGTTTTACAACTTTTTAAAACATGGAATAACCTAAAATTAAAATATTTTGCGTTTTGTTCAACCAATTTTAAATCTTTTTCCATAAATTAAGACCAAAATATAATACCATTCGATCATCTGAATGCAAGTTTTGCGTCAGATTGATGAAATTCAAGATATTGGCGAGTTTTGGGGACGATCTCCATAAATTTTAGCAAAATTTCCAAAAGATATATGAAGAAATGAATATTTTTTTTCAATAGGAAAAAAAAACAATTTAAAAATTCTTTTTCATTGTTTATTTGGCATATCATATGTAGGCAAGTTACAGTGAAAAAATCAGTTAAATCGGAGTATTGATTACGTTGAATGAGATGTGTGAAGTGAGCGAATTTGCTTAAAAATAGAACAATAATCGATTTCAAATTATCATCCTTGTATGGAAAGTGGTAAAAGTTCCGCTTTACTGTTTTTTTTTCTTCGCGTTTTCGAAGTGAGGGCATGATTCTAAACCAAAAATGATCATCAGCTTACCGAGTTCAAAAATGCTGTAAAAAAGTGTTTCAGGTGATATTCTTGGAGAAATACATATATCACGTAATTCCCGACAAAATTCCCGGATAACATCTTTGATGAAATGCTAAGAATTCTATGTGGGGAACCTCAATTCGTGAAAAATTCCAGTAAGGAATTTACAGAAAATTAGGAGATCCTGAAATTTCTTGAAATATTTCTAGTGGAATTTCTGCAGAAACTCCTAGAGGAATTCCTAAAGTGAAAACAAGAAAACTCCTATACGAATTCCTAGAGCAATTTATGGAGGAGTTACGGGATCATTTCTTCAGGAGTAATTTTTGAAGTAAAGCCTATGTCCGCAATAATTGGGACACAGAAATACAACTGTAACTCTGCAATAGTTACATTAAAATGGCTCAAATTTGGCCTGACAACATCTTGAGATGTGTTCATTTCACCTACAAGATTTCATGTGAATCGGTGCAGTACTTTTTGTTGTAGCAATGAATGAGTAGAATGTGCGCCATTGAACTTTGTACAGCTTCTAGTTTTGCTTGTCATCGCTCTAACTTTTGAATTTGGCAAAGAAAATGTCTGAATTTTTGAACACAAACTTCTCAATCTACATTTGTTGCATAGGCAAAATTCCAAAAAAAATGATGCTCTATCAACAATTTTATAGCCGAAACATGTATTGGGACTGATCGTGATTTTTGCCCCTCAGACAGCAATTAGTTAGCACCCTTTATTGTTTCGATTGTACTATTGAAAGTACTATACCAATAATCATCCAATTTTGCAAACATAATATATCAACTGTTTTCTGTAAAAATTTCATGAATATTGGCAGAAAAATTCAAAAGTTATGAATAGGCAAACATCGCACATGAAAACACGAAAAATGTTCACTTACACTCACCCCTATCAACATCAGTAGCTTTTAAACCAATTGATCAAAGTTGATGAAATTATGCAAGAAAGTGTCTCTATAAGTACCATAACTGCTAACGAGATTTCATAATTATTATCACATAACTTTGAGCTGCAGCGTAAAAGAACCATCTATTATGTGAATAAAAATTGGTCATGATTTTACAAAATGCTTAAAACCACGTCTGTTTGTTTTTCATCCACAGTTAAAAGTAATGCATCGATTTTTATAAAATTTGGCACACAAAATAAACAAACACCAAAGAGTTCTCAGTCAATTATTTGGATAATTTTACCGTTTCATTACAGAGCTACAGCCGTACATCTGTGTCCCGATTATTGCGGATACAGGCTTAATACCTCGAGCAGGGCCGAGCAAGCAACAAAAAGCAAAACAAGTGAAAATGGAGTGCTAGATTTTTCTTTAGATTATTTTTTTATAATAAGAGCATTAAATAACTGTCATCTGGCAAGATAAACATGATGTGTGTTTTTTTTTTGTTTTTATTTTTTTTAATTTTCATTAACGAGATTTTTAGCCCTAGGCTAGTTCATCTTGGGACCCACGCTTTACTTCCCTTCCGAAGGAAGAACTCACATTTTGTAGGTTTGTCGGGAGTGGGATTCGATCCCAGGTCCTCGGCGTGATAGTCACGTGTTCTTACCATCCAACCAGGTCCGCTCCACGTGATGTGTGGTGATTCCAATGGGAAAGACTGTTGTTGTATTTCAAGCTTTTCCAAAACTTGTGAAAGTATTGTCAAAACATTTTTGCCAGAATACTGAAGGAACTGTTAATTTCTATGGAATCGAAATTCAAAATGTTTCTGCTAAATATAAGTGTTTATTTTTGCGCAAAGTTTTTGAAGATGTTGTGAAGAATTTTCTACAGAGTTCTTAAAAGATTTACAAGATTATAATTTATTTTTGTAAAGAATTTTTGAAAATATTTTTAAGACTCTTCCACAAAGTATGTAGCAAAATTGCGCGAATTTCTATGAAATTTCAAAATATTCTTTTTTACGAATATTACTTGTTCAAATTGATTTCCAAAAGTTTCGATACATGATAATAGATAATAGATAATATGACGAAAATCTTGACAGACATTTTTCCAGAATTAGGAATAAAATTTGTGGATGAACCCAGGAAAAATCCATAGGTTTCTTGAGAAATTTGCAGAAGAAATTTGTGGAAAAATTCAAACAGATCTTGAAAGAATATTAAAAGTGTCACAAACACTTTTTGCATGCCTAAATTTTGTTTATAATCTGCTATCTGGCTGGCAAAAATTCGGCAAAGTAATTTCATTAGAAACGAAACCAGAAAATCAATACGGAACTTAACATGGATCTACGCTAGAATTTCTTTAAAATGTTGTATTAGAATTTCCACTAACAATAGCAGGATATAATTTCCATGGCTCCTGAAGATTCGCCAGAAGTTGATTTCAGAATATTGTAGGAACCTCCAAAAACTCCCCTTCCAATAGCACTATATTTTTTAAGTTTTTAAAATGATGATTTTGTCCAGCAACTCCTCCAGAGATTACACCAGAGATTTTGGAAGAATATACATACATATTTACAGAAATTTATGGAAAATTATCAAATAAACACTTATAAAAAAAACTTTGATAAAATTCTGGGATAAATTTATGGTGGAACTTTTGAAAAAAAAAGGTGGCAAATTATGGGAAAGCTACTGGATACACGTAAACATTTATTTGTTGAGCTTTTAGATGAAAGGTTACCCGAGTTATTTCAAGGAAACCATATAAAAATTCTGAAAATTGTAACTGTCAGAAGTACTGAAAGAAACACGATGAACGATCTACTTAAAAATTACAAGTTATCTTGAAATCGGTGAAAATTTAAGAAAATAACAGAAGAATTTCCCAGAGAAATAATTTTTCAAAAATCAAAAAAAAAAAATTCTGGTTAAATTTTTGGTAGACATTTGATGGAATTTCTGAATAAAATTCTGGTGAAAATTCAGTTTAAATTTCTATGATTAAAAAAAAAGGTTTTTGAAAAAAAAAATCCTGCTAGAAGTATTGGAAGACTTTTCTGAATAAATCAATGAAAAATTTATTGGAAAAAAATAGAAGAGAGATGCTCCCGAATTTTATTAAAGAGTTAATGTAGACATTCTAGGGGGATTTGAATTTATTTTTAAAAAATAATTTCTAAAACAATAATGAAACATGGGAATTGTAGAAATTCTTGTAAATAAAACCGGAGGTATTCCCTAAGATATTTCTGAGAAAAATGGCTATAGACAATTTGAAAGATTTCTGAAAAATCCTGGAACTTACTGAGAATGTATTAAAGATTTTTTTTTTTTGAAAATCCCGGAATAAATTCTTCGAAAATAACATGAAAAACTCCTGGAGAAATTACATGACGGACTCCAAGCAAATTACTGACGATATTCCGGGAGAAACTCATAGATAAATTTTGAAAAAAAAATCCTGAAATAATTTTTGAAGTATTTTTTAGAAAAAAAAAATGCAAATGAAATTATTAGTAAAAATTATTGAAAAGTTGTGGCGGAAGTATATTTACGGTGAATGTTTTGGAAAGCAGTACTGGAACAAAACAGAAAAATTTGTAAAGTATTCAATAGAAAAAAAATCTTACTTAAATGCAAGCAATGCCTCCTGAATATTTTTTGCATTTCAATACGTTTTTTAAACTGAATATCTAAAAAATAATATGTGATGCTCATGTTCTGTTTGTTCTTTAAAAATATCCAGCATAAATTAATGCAGAACCTCCGGCACGATTTTTTTCAGGAATTGTTGCAGATAGTATTTCCATATAGATCAAGTTTTTAATAAATTTCTCAATAAATTTTACCAATAATTTCATAACATCTTTATTCAGACATTTCTGCAGGATTTTCCCAAAATTCATCTTTTTCCTATAATTCTACCGGAATTTTGTTTAGAATCTCTACTGTAATTTCGCCATGAGTTTTCCAAGAATTGCTCCAGGAGTTTTGGAGACTTTTAGAAAAAAAAATCCAAGACTTTCTGCTGATATTCCGCAAAAAATCCGTTTTGATTTAAGATTCTATTTGGGTAATTCTCGCTGAGACCGGCCCACTATTTACACCTTGTCTTCAAAAACGTGTAAGGTGCCGATTTTCTGAAAGCCCTCGCCTAAAAAGTAAGAAAAATGCATTTGGTTACTCAAATTGATGGACCCCCCGTTAGTTAGAGCCACAACAATTTTTGCAGACCCCTCGATTTTGGTCAAATGGTGGCTCACTTAAACCGTTATAACTCGAAAGTTTCTCCAACAACCACCTCAAAACGAATTGTTGTTGAAAAGAGGAAAGATAGAGCTACTATTTACATTAATAAAAAGTTGGGTCGGCCATATTGATTTTGGCCGCCATCTTGGATTTTTATACCAGAACATTTTTTCACCATGAGGGCAACCACCGATTTTCAAAATTTTTACATCGATTGAAAGCTGGGACATTTATACAAAACATATCAAAAAATTAGAGATGTCTTTTTCGTCTTTCAAAAGTTATCTGCCGTTTTGTAAACCATACCACTGGGCCCGGTGCCGACCGTTTACATAAATGCAGCGTTATTTCGCAGTGTTTACGAACACGAATTAAAATTCTGAACCCACTAATGGAAAGTTGAAGATTTAAGCTTTTCAAAACACTAAAAAAGTAATAAAAACAATGCCCGCATCATTGAGAAACAGTCAAAAACGGAAACGCACCTCCGATTTGACCAAATTTTGCGGCACGCGCCTTTGGGTATACATGCAGGCGTAAACTCGGATGCTGTTGTATGTCTTTGCCGGTGCGCATGGAAATGTATGGAGAAAACGTGGCTTAATTTACAAAACTGTAGATAACTTTTGAAAGAAGAAAAAGACATCTCTAATTTTTTGATATGTTATGTATAAATGTCCCAACTTTCAATTGATGTAAAAATTTTGAAAATCGGTGGTTGCCCTCATGGTGAAAAAAATGTTTTGGTATAAAAATCCAAGATGGCGGCCAAAATCAATATGGCCGACCCAACTTTTTATTATTGTAAATAGTAGCTCTATCTCTCCTCTTTTCAACAACATTTCGTTTTGAGGTGGTTTTTGGTGAAACTTTTGAGTTATAACGGTTTTAGTGAGCCACCATTTGACCAAAATCGAGGGGTCTGCAAAAATTGTTGTGGCTCTAACTAACGGGGGGTCCATCAATTTGAGTAACCAAATGCATTTTTCTTACTTTTTAGGCGAGGGCTTTCAGAAAATCGGCACCTTAAACATTTTTGAAGACAAGGTGTAAATAGTGGGCCGGTCTCAGCGAGAATTACCCATTTATAATCCAATGTTAAAAAGGACTTTTCTAAAAAGTCAACCACCCAAGGAAAACGAGGCTATCAAATTCTGTCGTAATTTAAAAGACATGGACACGTTTTATGCTTCCAGTGAGCTATTTGCTCTTTGAAGGAAGCACGACGCTAGACTACGGACTAGCATGCAACGCCCAGTGGTACAGCCGAATACTTTTCCTGACAGCTGCGGCGGGAGTTCGATACCCGCGCTCTTTAGCACGATGCGACTGAGGGCTTGGTGACCTTAGCCGCATGACCACGAAGCCACAAATGAACAGTCGGAAATGCTTCTTTTTCTTCGATAAGCGAACTTTTTTTTAGAAAATGTGCTCTTAAGCTTAGGAAAACTAGAAATTTTCAATTCAGCCTCAGTTATTGTTTCAAGAAGTTTCTCCTAAGTTTTTCTGGTATCTTTCGGAATTTCTTTGTTGAAATTTCTTTAGAAATGTCCTTTGGAATCAATCCGGTTTTCAAACGAGTTTTTGCAGCAATTCCCATACTTCATGATTTCTAGGGACTAAAACATCCCTCCAAATCCCTCCAAAATGCCTACAGTAAGGTGGGGCAAAAGTTCGACCTTAGTTGAAAATTCAACTTTTTTCAATAAATCGAAGCAGATAAAAATAAATGAATACCGTGTGGTGATTCTACCATCTATGAGCTAAAAATTTGCTGAACAAAGTTACACCAAATATCGTCGGTTTCCTGCAATAGGGGCACAACTCAAAATTTGTCATTTTTGAGATTTTGAAGGCAAATGATGAGAAACTATGTAAACTTTCATCTCACAAAGACTCGTTCCGAAATTCGTTGAGAAACGCGAGATTTTCTCATTTTCATCAATTTTCCGCAATAAGGGCACAACTCAAAATCAGTCAACTTTTTCAATAGTCGTTGAAAAATAGTCATCGAAAATTCATGAAACAGATAGTCCTTCAGTACCTTTCAATGATACAACAATCAAAATTAGTTTACTTTGGTTAAATGATGAGAGAAATAAGTGAACTTGTAGAAGGTGCTCAAAGATTCCCAATTTTCAAACGCTCATTCTGAAAATTCACATATTTTGAGTTGTGCCCCTATTGCAGGAAACCGACGATATCTTTTCAATTTTGAGTTACAACACTTTTTGTATGTGTGTGTCTAATTCGAATTCTTGCCCCACCACTGGGGCAAAAGTTCGAATCTAGTGTTTGTGGAATTTCACTAACCGTAGCACACTATTTTGACACTTTGGTGATCTGAATACCTAAAACCAATTGATATTTGATGTGGGAACTGAAAAACACTCTAAATTTCGATCTAGATTTTACCCAAATGAGGGTTAAATTTACTACACCAAAAATAAGTAGTTTTCTGCCAAATTCAGATAAAACAACATTTTTTTCAACTTTGATCGAATTTTTTCACTAATTCCGTCATGTTTAGAGATAATATATACATTTTGCAGAATTTTAGGTTTTTACCTACAGTTGCTACATGACTCGAACTCTTGCCCCACAATTCGAACTTTTGCCCCACTATGTGTAAAATATGATTTCCAAATCTTTTCTGCAAAAAGTTATTCATGCAAAAGCATCTTCAAAATATACCTAGTTACGCCCCAAAATAAAATATCGAATTCGATTTCATTACTATTCCATTCCATGCGTTGGAAGGCCTATCGCATATTACAATTTTTTGATCAAAAATAAACATTTTGTCATAACTTTTCGAAATATTGATCAATTTTCATAATTTTTGGAGTGAAAGACTCTTCCTTAAAAAGGCATCGAACAACCTTGACACCCGAAAGAAATAATTTGAATTGAGCTCAAAAACTTCAAAAGAAACTCTTGCCCCACTTTACTCTAAGGCTACAAACTTCAAGAGATAGATAGATTTTTTTTTCCAGTAACCTTCTTAATGATTTGTTCAGAAAATTTGGCTTCTACATTCCAATACTTCTAGCAGGATTTTTTTCAAAAACTAAGCATTTCTCAAAAATAAATCATAAATCCTACCTGGATTTCACACGAAATTTATTCACAATTCCGTCAAACGGTTCACCAAAATTTCAACAAATAATTTATCCGGAAATTTTTTTTGATTTATTTCAAAGAAATCTTCCTAGTTCTCTTGGATGTTTTACAGAAAATTTGCACAGATTCCTATCAATCTATACCGGAAATTAACCAAGATTGCTATGAAATTTCCAACAAACTGTTTCTACATTCAACGTTTCATCAGTTATTTTGACAATAATAATTCCCAAACTTTTGAGTTGTTTCTCTCTAAATTTTTCGTAAAGCTTCAGGAGTTTTTTTTTCAATAAATTTTGACCTCTTTGTAAAATCCTGTAGGAGTGTCTTGCAAGAAATCTTCGGAAATTTCTCCAAAATTCTCTGAAAAAAATATTCTCTGCAGTTTTTTTTCAAGGATTCCTAAAGAAACTTGCCCATAAGTATAACCTAAACATTTTCAGGAAGTAGACCAGAAACTTCTTAAAAAGGTTTTGTTTTTTTTGGGAATCAAGGAATAATGGAAAAGTTACTTTGGGAATGAATATGTAAATGCCTTCATTGCATCGTAAACATTTGCTTCATTAATCCCTCTTGAAATTGTAACATTCATTTCACAACGAGCTTCTAAAGTATTCCTGGAACGGTTTTACATGAATATTTCCAGAAATTCATATATATTTTCTTCAAACAATTACCATGAATTTCTTTGAATAAAATATCTATTTTTTATATTTTTCCATAAAATTGTTTTGCATTTCGGCATAATTTTTTTTTCAAGAATTTTAACAAGAAATTTGCTCAGAAACTGCTCTAAGATTTTCCAAAAAAATCTCCAGATAGGTACGACAATAATATCCTGTCATAATTTCCAAGTTTTTTTGGAAACTTTCAGCATCAATATTGCAGTTTCTTCAGAAACTTTTTCAAGGATTTTTAAGAAAATTGTCCAAGAGTTGTGTTTCATAAATTTCTCCTGGGATTCATGTAAGAATTCATCCAAGGATATTCTTTGAACTGCATTACTCAAGAAGTTTATCCAGAAATTCTCCTAGGATTTTTTCTAAGTATTTCTCCGGGAATCTGTTCAGGAATGGGACAGGTTCAGTGAAGTACTAGATTTGTAGTAAGGAGCTAGGTATTTTTATATGGTTATAAGCAAGGAATCATAACGCTCTCTTAATGTTATAATGTCTTAAGTGTGGACAAAAACGATTGGAAAAACTTTTCCTGCCATGATACAAGCACATCTTTGATGGGGTTTTTATGGTTAATTCCTTGAAGAGTTTCGTAAGAATTTCCATGAGCATTTTTGAAGGGAATTCTTTATTTATTGGGAAAATTCATAAGAAACTCAATGTAAAATTCTACTGATAAATTTCATCGGTGATTCCACGGAGGATTCTATGGGGAATATCTGTATGATTTCCATGTGGAATACTATGAGTAATTTCAAGATTGATTTCGTGTCGAATTCATAGTGAAATTTACTGAAAATTCATGCAAAAAAATAATGAAAGTTTCCAAGAAAAAAATCCATTGTAAATTTGCAAAACGAATACCTTATGAAACTTCTTGAGGACTTCTATGTGGAATTCCATGAAAATGTTTCTAAAATAAGTTTATGTGGAATTCCGTGAAGAATAACATGCGAATGATGTATTGCATTGAGTTTATTCGGCGAAATTTCAAGAAAAAATCCAATACAAATCCAATGAGACATTGCTTTTGAAATTCCATAAAAAAATTATAAAGAATTCTTTAAGAAACCTAAGGAGGATGGCAGTAAGAAAATCTTGGTGAAATTACTGAATTTTGAATAATTTCCTGATAATATTTCGATGAAACATGTAGTACGATTTGCCGAAAAAAATTGAAACTAGTTTTAATAAAATTTCATTAAAAATTTCGAAAGGAATACAACACGCTGAGTTGCCCAAATCTAAAAATAAAATGCTAAAATTGAAGAATCTCAAGGAATCCTGAGGAAAATATCGTACCAGGGATTAAAAATGTCATGAAACTGTTCAGTTCTACCATTTCTGATCGTGAGTCTAAACCACCAATAGTGCTGGTTAGTTATGGAAAAATATTGGTGTCGTCCATAAACATTTCTTACAAGACGCAGTGAAGTTCAAAAATAATCAAATCACATCTTTATGACATCGGGCGGGGCTTGCTTTATGGACCAAGAGGTCTGAGCTAGAAACGGAGAGAAGACATCGGGCGGGATCGAATATACTTACTCTCGGCACTCACACTAGAAATCGTGGTGTTTTGGTATGTGTGTGTTTTTTTCATTTGTGAATAGCTTAATTATGACATCTTTTCCACCAGTGCTGAACACGATCACGTCCGTTTATCTATGGTTGAATTGACGTTGTTTGTTAAAGGCAGCGCAAGCACAGTCAAAGAAATTAACATTTTTATTCTCGCATCCACAGCCGTGCCAAAGATCGGCGTATTCCTAATGACTCAATTAATGGCGCGCAAGCTCGAATAAATTAGCGATAAACGATGCATATACTCCCAAAAGATCGACGATCGTTGGATTTCGGACGCTTTTAGAACAGGAAAAATTGCACAAATCGATCCGGATAAGTTATTAATGACTAGAAGAATTTGATTATTTTCATTTTCGTTGTTTTCTTTTGCATTATACACATCTGTCTACAAAGATTAGGAGAGGTTGGGGTTTCGTACATGGTTGTGGTGTGTATATAAAATGTGATGCAGAGACAATAATTACTATACACGAACGAAGGGCACTGGGGGTTTACCATATACTGGCTGTTTGTGATGGCGGCGAGATTTTAGGAGTGACTTCCTCAATATTGAGTATACGATGATGGCGGTGGCGACTGTGGTGGTTGTGGTGCGACAGCTTAGGTTGCTATGGTAGTAGTGGTGATGGCGATAGTGATGATTCAAAATGGCGATATTTTCAACTAGATTAGTTTTTGTTTTGTTAATAAATAGAGGTTTTTTATATTTTTGCTGAGCGTTTATCTTCTAATTTTCCAATTTAGCAAATAGTGGCAGTACGTTCCGAAATGGGGTCATTTTTTCCTGAATTTTTGTAGTAGTTTTACTGGTTTCAGTACGATTGTTATCTAAGTTGGGTATACTGGGTAAATGTCAAGATTGCATAGTCGGTATATTAGTACAAATTTGCTAGTTGCTAGGCGGGTTCAAGCGAGAAACTGTTTGAGGATATACATGTATATAAATCTAATAATCACCTGACTGTTTTGATTTTTCCGCTTTTTCATGACTTAGAGTTACGGTAGTACAATTTGCAGTAGATTAGTTCATCGGGTTCGTTCATTATTAGTTCATTGCATTCGATAGGAGATTTCATTATTGTCTTGCGTAGCGTTTGCAGTTTCAGCGTTTCATTCAGGAAGAGGGCGGCGACGAGGAGGGTCGCAGCAAAATGAGCACCATTCCTCCATTCTCATTTGGCTTTAACATTATTCAACGAATTTTTACATCATTACTAGATAAAATGGCACTCATCATCTGTCTGTATCGTTAGCAACCGGATTTGTTCCTCTAGTTCAGCGTTTCTTCTGTAACCTACAAATATATAAATTAGTATTTTTAGCCTACGGGGTAGTCTACAGATTCATAAAATCTATTATAAGAGTTGCCTTTTTCTTTGTTTTCAAACATTTTCTTGTTGCTATATTTATAAAATATAATACACAAACGGTATCTTACCAGTAAACGTGTACAATAATTTCTTATTTCTTCTTTATACAAGTACTATTCATGCAGTGCATTCACTTTCTCATTCGCGCTTTGTATTTCATTTTTCGAGTATTTGTCTAAAACATATAGTATTTTTGGAGTACGGTGTGATCATCAGTCTTTACTGCTGGTTAAAGAATAATATTTTCAATTACAATTTTCTGAGATTTTATGAGAACAGACAGTGAATAAGAAAGAAGATTCGCTCAATGGAAATTGATCAAGAGGAAGTTCTTATGTGACATTTTAAAAAACATGCCTAAAAATTCAAATTTCACCAAATAGTCCATAACTTTAAAATGAATAGAAAAAACGCCATGATGTCTTCGACAAAGTTTTCCTCATAAAATTTTCTATTTTTTTATCGGAATTGTTTTAAATTAGCATAAGGTTGTGATACTTTTTATGATGGGTAAAATGCACAGTATATCAAAAAATGGCAAATTTTAGTATCTTCAAAAATTCAGTATCAAAAAGTTACCTGCAAAACATGTCGTGAATTATTTTTCCTAAGTAGTTTGAATCTATATCAAGCTGTAAAAATATAAAAATGGTGAGTATTTTCAATTTTTGTTCCGAAAATAATATTTGTATGACATTTTTTTTAAGAAAAATTGCCACTTTTCAAAAATTTTGCCGGGGCGACCTCTAGATGGCTTTTCTGAAAGTTGCCGTCATACAAAAGTTTGTTTCTAACATCCTCAGCCATCATTTGCAGGGTGAGCCCCCAAGCTTTTGGACCATGTGCAATTTTGGGACACCTTACTGCTCATTCATCAGATCTTCCCTCAAAATTTTCTAACAAAGTTTCACCGAGAATTATTATAATATTCCAGAGATTTTTTGGTAGATGCCTGATTGAATTCCAAAATTTGTAGCAAATTCCATAAAAGATCATTGTAATGCTTCTGATGATTACTGGTAAGATGTGGGATACATTATTTTCAGTGCTGTCATGGTGGAATCAGAGCTAGTTAGTGCACATTCCCAAGGATGAATTCCTGGAAGAATCTGTCTTGAGAAACTGCTGGAACAACTTCTAAAAGAACCCATGGAACAACTGCCGAAATTTCTGAAGTAATTCCAGTAACATTGAACAAGTATCTAAAGATAATTCCGAAAGTATCGCTGAAGAAATTTCAGAAGGAATTTAAAAAAATGTGAAGAAAATTCTAAATAAATTCCAGAAAAAAAAAATATTTTTTAAAATTCATAGATGGATTTTCTGAAGAAGTTCCGGAAGGAATACCTGGAAACTCCTGGTGGGATAACCAACAAAACCTCTTGAGATATTTAAAAAAAATCCTGAAGAAATCCCCAAAATAAAAATCTTAAACATTTTTTTTACTGAATTCCATGAGAAACCCATAGAGGAATTCTTAGAGGTACGCTTGGAGTAGATCCTGGAGGAATTTCTGATAAAATATATAGAGGAATACCCGGCGGAATTTCTGATGAAATCTCTGCAAGAGTGTCTTCTAGCCTATCCATAGCAATCCTCTGTAGAAGTCTGCAAAATCTGTAGAACAATTTCTGAAGTAATTCTTGGAGAATTTCCTAAGACTTTCTTAAGAAATCCTTGGTGCAATTTCTGGAAGAGAAATGTCTTGAAGCAATATCTAGAGGAATGTGAATACATTTAAGGAATTTCCTTTATAATCTCTTGTAGACTTTCCTAAGGAGTACTTTTAGAAGTTTCAAAATGACATTCTAAAATCTGAAGGAATCCCTAGAAGTTTTTGTGAAAACAATTCTGACTGAATTTCTTTCGGATTTCCTGGATGAATTTTTGAAGTAAATCTATGAGCAGTTTTCCGAAGATTTTTTCATGAACTCGTGAAAAAAATTCCAAAAGAATACTTGGGTGGATTTCAGCTAGGGTTACTAGAAATTACTAGTTGAATTTATAAAAAAAGCCATTGGAGATTTTCTGAAGGAACCCCCGGGTAGTTTCTACAGGAATCCCTGCAGAAAATTCCTGAATGGATCTAACATTTTTTAAAGAGTCCCTGGAGGAATTTCTAGAGATATCCCAGGAAGTTTTTCTGAAATTTTCTGAAATTCAGATTAAAAAGAACTCTCGAGAGCAATTTCTAAAACAAACCCCGGAGAAAGTTTTAAAATAAATCCTAGGGGAATCGTTTGAGAGAATGCCTAAAGGAATTTCCGTAGGGTTGTTCGGAAAAAATCTAGAAAAGTCTCGAAAAACAGGTAAATCTCTGAAGGACATTCTGAAAAAATCCCTGGAAGAACTTCTACAAAAAATCATACGCAACTCTTTCTGAAACTTCTGGAGAAATCACTAGAGGAATTTCAGTAGAAGTTGCTGTAGGGTTTTTTGGTGAAATCCTTGGAAGATTTTTCCAATGTAGCCCCAGTTCATATTTTTGAAGGAACTTTTGAAACATTTTGCGAAAAAAAGTTTATAAAGGCATCGCAGAAATTTTTATTTAAAGAATCTCTGGAGAAATTTCTGAATAAATGTCTAAAGATATTCCTAAAAGAATCTCTGAACGCATTTTCGTAAGAATCCGTAGAGGAATTGCTACTCAAATCCATGATTTTTTTTTTTTTTTTGGAATAAAGTGGGGGAATTTCAAAAGTAAATAATGAAAGATGCTTCAAAAGAATTATTTGTGAAATTTATAGAATAAAAAAAAATTCTAAACAAATATCTAAAGAAAATTTCCAAATAAATCCATGGAAGATTTTTTGAAAGAATCCGTAAGGGAATTTTTGGCCGAATGCTCGGACAAGTTTCCGCAAACAAATAAAGAAAGATGTTTTACAAGAATTTCTGAAGATTTTTTGGAAGATTTTCCAAAGAAATCTTCAAAAGATTCTCCAAACGAATGCCAAGAAAAAAATTCATTTAAATTACTAGAATTTCTCAAAAATTCTCTGAAATGATTTGTGAAAAATCATGAAGAAATTGGTGGAGCAATTCTTACCAAATTTTGTTATATAACTCTTTTTGACTCTTCTGGAGGAACACATGGAAGATATTCTTAAATATTCTGTAACATGATGATGTGGAATTGTAACAAAAGGCGACCGAGCAAACCACACTACTACATACAGAAAGATCGTTCGGCAAATATAGCACAACCAGTAACCACGCTCTATCAAGTGCTTGTCAAGACTCTCTAAATTTCCGAACCCCTCGAGCAATTTCAGATGGGATCACTGGAAGAATTTATGAAGCCATTCGTAAAGAAATTCCAGGATAAATAAATCCTCAGAGAGTTTTTCAAAGAATCCCTGAGTTAATTTCTGATTTTGTTTCATTTTTTTGGGAGATTTATGCAAATAACGTTATTGTGTATATCCATTGCTCAAAATATTGGCTTTTCAATTAACCATACATAGTTTTGGACAAAAGATTTCGATCGTAACAAAATAGCGAGATGGTGCTTTATTCGTTACTTAGCGAGAATTACATATGCCAAAAACTCTGAGCCTTTTATCGAAAACTTAATTTTCATGCAGTTTGTATATGTTTTCGCATATTTTGGTATAAAATGCAAATGAAAATAAAATAAAAAAGTTTGCTTCGATTTTATGTAAAATTCGATTTTGTAGATATTTCAAAAATTGAAATGTCCAATGAATCGAGGTATACCTGTATTCTAAAAATAAAAAAAAATCTTCAGGTAATTAATGGAGAAGTAGCTGAAGGAATCCTTTAAAAAAATCTGAACAGATTACTTTCTCCATAATTTTCTGGAGAATTCTCCGAAGATGGTTTCTTTTGAATACATCTTGAAGAATTCCTGGAGAAATGATTGAAATTCTTGATGATTGGTTGGTGAACAAATATATAAAACTTCTGTGGATATTTTCGAGAAACTTCTAGGTTTTGAAAATAATTCCTGCTAAAAGACTTTGGTACAGAAGATCGTCCTCGATTAATCCTTGAAGATCCTTTAACTCGAGGAGAAACGCCAGAAACTTTTACTAAAAAAAAACTCCAGAGGAGCTCCTGAAGTTACTGAAGGAGTTGCTGTGTACATTCTCGAAGTAAATATTTCTGAAATTGATTTCTTCCCTCCCCACAAAATACAACTCTACAGACATTCCATAAGAGTCCCTGAAAAAAATACTGCAAAACTTGTAAAATGGTTTCTGAAAAAAAAAACCAGGGAAACTCCGAGTTTTTATTGGAAATTTTGGAGAAAATCTTGGCAAATTTTTAAAAATCTTCAAAGTTTCTGGAATTCTGAAAAATTTCATGAAACACTCGTGCAAAGTTACCTAAGGAGTTCGGAGGAAAGTACTGGGTGATTTCCGGAGGAAAGTCCTCAAGAAATTTTGGAAGGAATTCCTGGAGAAGTTTCAGAAGAAATTTTTGAAGAAATTGGAAGGATTTTTAAAATTGAAGCAAACGAGTTTTTTAAATACTCCTCGAAGAAATTCATTTCTTGACTTGTAGAAATTCGGGGAAAATGTGTGGTGATTTTTCAAGAAAATCCTGTAGGCATTATAGAAACTCTCCCACAGATAGTTCTTAAAAAGCTCTGGCGAATTCTTTAGTAATATTCCTGATAAATTTCAGAAAAAAAACACCATGGTTGATTAAAAAAAAACACGGACACCGTTTTCTGCCAGAGGCTGTCCAGTCTGAATGAAACTTAACACTAGAAACGGACACAAGGAGCATGCACCAGTGGATGCGGAGAAGAAACTATTCTTACAAAAAGTGTCATCGCTCGGAGCGGGAATCGAACACTCACCCCATAGCATGATGTGATTGGAAGCTTGGTGGTCCTAACCGCACGGTTTCTAAGCTTAGTCAGTAGTTGATGGAACTCTTAGAGAAATTCTTGGACAAAATACTCAAAAATATCTGTTTACTCTCGTGGTAGAGTTTCTGTGACAGTTTTATGATCAATACCAGGGCTATTCTTGGACGCCCCCTATAGCCACGGCTGTGAAGGTGTGGGGGGTATTCAGCAAGACCATGTAGAGGGTGACGGGTTGGAATATTGGTCAACCTAGGAACTTTCCGTGAAGGAAACTTCCTTTACTTATTTTAGCATGGTACACGAAAAAATATGTAATTAAAATTCAGTGAGAAATCATGCACATAAAGGGAATGCTAGAGTTAGTGTACTTTTACATGAGATGTAATGTAAAATTACATTACCATCGTGTAAATTTCCGCCAACCATCGCGTAAACAGTTATGGACTCTAACTGGTTACGCGATTATTAGCGGAAATTTACACGAATGTAACGTAATTTTACTTGGTATCTCATGTAAATATGCACTAACTCTAGCATTCCCTTAATGTGCATGATTTTTCGCTGAATTTAACATGAATATTTTTTCTGTGTATCTTCGTGCCTGCCACACGATATATAGGGAATAGATAAAATGATCGGGACAGGCAAAATGCTCCCCTTCTCAAAACATTTTCAAGTAGCTGTAACTTTTTGAGAAGTGCATCAAATATTCTCAAATGTTCACTGTAAGTTGATCAACTAGCTGTGTATCCGTGGTCCAAATTTGGAAAAGGGCTATTCTGCACGAATTTATAAAGATTCTAGAAAAAGTTATAACTATCCGATAGCCAACTTTGAGCTGTTACATCATCGGAATCAATGAACCGAATGTAATGAAATTTTGACTATTTATGACTTATATAATGAAGTTAGAAAAACTTTTGACTTAACTCAAAATTATTAACACGGAGAATTGCCTGGAAGAAAAGTCTAGGAGAATTCCTGTAGAAATGGCTAGTCAAAATCCAGATAAAGTACAGCAGACTATTCTGGATTAATTCTTTAAGGACAAACGTCTTGAAATCCCGCTTCAATAGTGCATCAGAACTTCAAACACACAAATATCAAGAAGCAAGCTTCACACAACAGTGCATTTCATTATTCTGTTCTTGCTCACTCGTAACAAGCTTAAAATAAGAAGATCAGGTGCGCTGGTTTTGCTTACGAAGAGATTTGTGCCCTCAAAATCGTGAGTAGGTGCCAAAGTCGGCCATTGTGGCGGCCATGTTGGGATTCAAACAAGTCTGTCCTTAAGAACTCGAGGAGAAACGCCAGACATCGATACTGAAAACAATCTGGAGAAGCTCCTGAAGCATAAAAATTCTGAAATTAATACATTCGCTGCTCACAAAAAAATGCAGGAATTTAATAAGGTATTTCTGAAGAAAAGCCAACAAATCTCGTTGAAAGGTTCCTGAAAAAATCCCGGAAAAACTGCTGAAAACGGTTATTGAGGTTCAATTGGAAATTGCTAACTTTCAAAAAACTGTGTTAAAGCACGTATTCGCGAAATTATCAACAATTCCAAGAAAAAGAAGAACATTTGATGGTCCGTTTTATCAATTATGACAATTGGGTTTTTAAATTAAGAAAAATATATTGATTTTACGATTTTATACGAAAGAGCACCTTTTTTGGAGCCACCATGATTTTTTTCAGATTTTTAGAACCTTATTTTGGTACCTAAAATCAATTTCAAAGAATTTTTTTTACATCACTTTTTGACAGCTGGGCAACTGTTTGACAGCTCCACCCAGTACAAACTGCGACAAGGGGTGATTCGACAAATCGCTCCCATACAAACTTCAAATTGATTTTTAAATAGGTTCCCGGGCTCCGAAATTCATGAAAATTTGGATTTTGGCTCAGTTTGACATGCAGATTCAGAATATCGAATTATCTCAACACCGTTAAAGAAGCCAATTGGATCACCTTATTTTCTTCGTTATGTTGATCATTTAGTAGAAAAGAGTTTACCTTGGTACTTTCTTCTGTTGTTGAAAATATTCAATTCTTAATTGGGCCTTAAATCTTTGAGGTATTTTTATTTGAAATTTTGGAAAAAATCTGGAAATTTTTTCAAAAATATTCAAAATTCCTGAAGGAATTTATGATAAATTTCATGAAAAACTCGTGCAAAAGTTACAAAAGGAGTTCGAAGGAAATTACTGGGGGATTTCCGGGAGAAACTCCTAAACGAATTTCGAAAGGAATTCCTGGAAAATTCTAAAATATTTCCTCAGAGAACTATTTTAAAACTTTGGTATTCTTGAAGAGATTTTTTTAGAAAACACTTAAATAATCTTTACAGAATTAATGAAGAATAACCAGGATGAACTGGCCTTGGGTTAAAAATCTCCTTAATTCAGATAAAAAAAATCCGAGGAATAAGTATATAGTCTTGAAGAAATTCGTGGAAAAATGAATGGATTTTGTTCAAGAAAATCCTATAGGCATTATAAGAAACACTATTGAGGGGGTAAGAAGTAAAGGGGTGTAAGTGACAAAACTCCACTTTCAAGTAAAAGAGTTTTGAAGTTTTTGACCAATTTTTCATATCATACAAAAAGTATGGAGCTTCAAAATCAACCCAATTTTCTCTGAATTATTGTAATTTTTTCAATCATTGTAGAAACAATTGTAAAAAAGTTCTTGAAAGCTTGAACTCTGGAGAATTTTATGATATGCTCAGCTCAAAATCGATAAAATGGTCACTTACACCCCTTTGAATCTGGGCCCCTCTATTGCAAATAGTTCTTAAAAAAGCTCTGGCGAATTCCTTAGTAAAATATCTGATAAATTTCTGAAAAACACCATGGATGAATTAATATAGAAAACACGGACACCATCTTCAGTCAGAGGAGGACAACGAGTACAAGGAACATGCACCAGTGGATACGGAGAAGAAACTATCCTCACAAAAAGTTTCATCGCCCGGAGCGGGAATCGAGCCCTCACCCCATAGCATGATGCGATTAGAAGCTTGGTGACTCTAACCGCACAGCTACTAACACAACATAAAAATCTCAAAATGCTTTCGTCTTAAAAATCAGTTTCCCAAATAGGCATTCAGGAAAAATATAGAAGTGTGGGGAGGTTCGGGGCCTCCAGTTAGCCTAGTGGTTAAGGCTATGGATCGCCAATTCGGAGACGGCGGGTTCGATTCCCGTTTCGGTCGGGAAAATTTTCTCGACTCCCTGGGCATAGTGTTTTATTGTACTTGTCTTACAATATACAATTTTATGCAATGGCAGGCAAAGAAAGCCCTTCAATTAATAACTGCGGAAGTGCTCAAAGAACAATAAGTTGAAGAGAGGCAGGCCAAGTCCCAGTGGGGACGTAGAACCATAAAGAAGAAGAAGAAGAAGATGTTAAGAAATAGAAATCTAAAAATAAAAAAAAAAATAAAAAAAATCACATAATCGCAAATAAAAAAAAAAATTTCAAAACATGTAATGATAGATTTTAGATGACGAAAAATGACATCTGTTGGTTGACGGCTACGCAATCTTGGGGTTTATAAACGATTTATATTATTCACCAGACGCTTCGACATGGGAATTGTGTCTTCCTCAGGGGGAAAACAAACCGATTCTGGTCAAATGTTTTGTCTAATTTTAACTGTTTTTTGGCAGTGAGAAAATATTTGACCAAAAACATTAATATTTATTTTCCCTCTGAGGAAGACACACTCCGTGTCGAAACGTCGGGTGAATAATAAAACTCGTTTTTAAACCATAAGACTGTGTAGCCGTCAACAAATAGTGTCAACTTTACAGACGATTTCCAACAGCGAAAAATGATATTAATATCAAAATAAAAAAAAAATGGAGATAGCAGGCAAAACATTTCAATAGGTCCTATCTGCATTTGAGAGGCTCTCTTTGTTAACTTTCTTTTTCAAGTATTGCAATGTAATGGTACACTTTTCAACTATTTTTGCAGTACAAATCAAAAGACGATTGTTTTGACCATCGTGCAATGCAAAGAGACGGTCATAATACAAATAAACGGCTGAGATATTAACGAAAGAGAGGGAAACCCAAAACAGCATCTCTTCTGCAGATAGAACCTTTAGACATGTTTGGCCTGATAGGGTTAATCCGGGATTACCTTAACAAATTTTCTAGAAGCTTTCCAGAAAACTTGGTCAGAAATAAAATAAAAGTATCAATTAGGAGCCAAATTCTTCCAGAACAATATAGATACTTTTTCAAATGGATGACATTAACTTTTTCCGATTTTTTTCTAATATTTTTTTTGACGTAAACTACGTCTATGGGAAAGGTACGGTACTGTACCACGGTACCGGTTGCAAAATGAAAATCTAAATTTTGCGACCGTCACGAAATTGCATAAGATTTTTTACAAAATTAAATCCTCTAGAGTTTAGTGGAATTGTATACACTTGTAAAGGTTTTCGGAAAGTACGTCTTTTTCACGGGAATATTTAGAAATCACCATATATCAACATTCATTACAAAATTGCTCTGCGGAGCGATCCTGCTGGGATGGTTAGAACACATGACTATAACAAAAAAAATCTCAAGAAGTTTTCATTTAAAAAAATCGGTAACAAAAAAAGACTTCAAGAAAAAATAAAAAAATTGTGGGGATGTTCAAACAAAAGAAAAGAAAATAAAATAAAATAAAAATTTACAAAATAAAAAAAAACCGCGCATGATTGTAATTTTCTAATAAATATAACTTGTGCAATCTCTGCATACGTTCATTTAACTGTGTTAGAGTCATGATGCTACGTAAGATCTTGTTTTATTGACCAACGAACCAATTAATCACATTTCACCACAGCATACCGTCGATCCAGTTTGAACAGCTATGCACTGATTGAGCAATTTATTACGACGCAAGCCGTTTGAGAGCACATTCCACCTGCAATGATGATTTCATGGCTGATGTTCCAGATATTACTATTTCAAGACCTGATGATCACACCGAAATTCAATCCCAGAACAAGACAAATAAATAGCGCTAAACCTAGTCGTAGTGCAATTGGGCTCCGATCCATCATCGGACATAACCTAGAATACTTTTCCGTTTTTTTTCCGACACAAACACATTTGAACATGCCCTAGTATTTACAATTCGCATTTTTTTTAGAAACGAGTTTCTTCGATAGCACATACATTCCTGTCGTCGTCGTCGTTAGTTAGTAGCGATGCAATTTATTATCCTATCTAAGAGCTTAAACCGGGTTGGTTGGCTGTCGTCATCGAGCTGACGCTGAGGGACTCCCTTTTAACAACTAATAATATCGTCATGGAAAATTATAATTTCAATCAACCGTTTGCAGAAGAACGGCTCTATTCTGTTTATTCTCTGTGTGTTTCTGGTGATTATCTACTGAAAAGCGATGAGATTTAAGAGCACTGCCATTGATGGCTTTTCGATGTTTAAGAGGGCAGCAAAATTGTCTTTTATCTGAACTGTCACGATCATTCATTTCCAAACATTCTCAAGCTGCAGTTTTCCTTTTGATTTCGGGTAAGTACGTTTTTGCTACATGCTTGTAAAAGTTTTCCACGTACAAGTGGCAACAAGTAAGACGAACCTGTATATGCAGTTATTAGGCAAATTCTGTGTACAGACTATTTGTGCAAAATTTAGAAGCCGTATTCTCCTGAGCTGGTTTTGTAGAGGATTTTATTGTTTCCTAAACTTTCTAACACTCACTGGTCAAAACTTGATTCGCATTCTTGTAAACAAAACGGGTTTTTATAAATAATCAGTCTATAAAATTTCTGTGAATTTTGTTCCTATTGTGAGCTGAAAATGTGAGATGCTGGGTAGATGGGAGTACGGTATGTGGTGAGCTCGTTCCATTTTCTTCTTATTTTTTTAAAACCTTTTTTTTGCATATTTCCAAAATGTTATTGCTTAATTTGATGATTTGACATGATTTGAACAAGTTAAGTTACCGTAATAGAGTTAAATGGAAGTGTAACGAAACGGAAGAAACTAATTGTTGAATGAAAGTAGTCTATTCTGAGAAATGATATTGTTTTCCTCTTGATGTGTTTTTGTAATAGCATTCCAAAAATGGTCGAAATTCTGAATAACCTGGCCCATTTTACTTCCACATTTTTTTATCTGCTTTTATATTTCCTGAGGTTTTCGTTTTCTTATACCTTTTAAAAAATAGTAAACCATTGTTAAATGAAAATAGTAAAAATAAACCAAAACAAATTTAATTTATAAAATCGGGTCAAGATTATTAAAAATTCCCATTAATAAGTTGATCAACAAATGAACGAAATGACTGATTGGCTGAGAATGGGTGATGGTCGCACAACTGTGCTACGTGTGACTCGTGTGATCATAGATATAGCAGTCGTGTAACTCTGGCCGTGCTAGCAACGGAAGCGATCAGTAAGGAACCTAGACTAAGCAGACTGAACTGCACGAGGGACCGGCCTCGCGGGCGTTCGTCCACCGAACTGCTGCTTATAAAGCTACTACTGAAGGAGCTCGCTCGCTTATTGCTGCTACTTCTACTACTATCACTAACACTAGGAGAACGGGCATTGGCAGTGGTGGTGGCATTTGTATTGGTACTGGCGTTGCTGCTTCTACCGCTGGAGCTGGTGGTATTGGTGGTGATGGCGAAAGGGAAAGGGCAACAAGGGGCAACCATGGCGGCAGCATCGCTGCCAAGCTCCTCAGGCATACCATACCAAGGCGAAGCGGTGGGTTTTAGAGCGGATCCTGCAATTGAAGAATAGCGTGTGTAGAAGAGAAGGAGGATAGGGAACGGCCACCGTTTTCCGTTGTTGTTGTTGTTGGTGGGTCAGTGGGCGATAGGTAGAGTAGAGAGCGAGAAAGAGAGAGAAGTTGGAAAGAGAAGGAAAACATATTGGTTCGATTAGTGCTGCGCGGTTGGCTTGTGTGCGTGTGTTTTTTTGTCATCGTGTATTGGTGATATGGATCAAATTTGTATGTTTTTAGGATATATTTTTAGGATTGGAATGTTGGAGTCCTCTTGGATTGGAGGGTTCCAGTGGGTAGAGGAGGAAGATTTCATGCAACTACTTTCTAGGATTATACGGCAGAATGGAAGAAGTAGGAGCTTCGACAGGCTTAGAAAAACACACACGGATGCACACACGTTGGATTAGGGGTGTTAGGCTTAGCAAATACATGCACAGATCTGTTAGTGAGAATAGGAGGTCTGTAACGATACATAAGCAGACATAGTTCAGTTTCCAAGAGGATGTTGCTCGTAACAGTTTGTTCGGAACAGAGAGATAAGTACAGCATATTGGCATTTTAAAGATTTTTGTGGTGTAGATTGCTACAACCGAAAAAGAAGCTGCAGATTCGACCGAGGCGGGCGATGAGAGGGAAGTCAACTATGAAGAACTTGCGGAGATTGCAAACTTCTCTGACCATTGAAAAATACCACAGATCCGGATGGAATCCCGAATCTGGCCTTTAGAGTAGCCATTTAAAAAGGTCTCGAGATGTCTGATGTAATATGCAGAGAAGTCCATGCGAGGGAGTCTTCCCAGAGGTTTGGTAGAGACATATCCTGAAAATCACCCGGTGACTCGTCGGTAATAGACCAATATGTTTGCTCGACATGGCAGGGAAGGTGCTTGAGAAGATCATCCTCAATAGTCTGTTGCGGTACTTTGAGGGTGTAGATGGTTGCCAGAATTACCAGTTCGGCTTAAGGAAGAAGAAGTTAACCGTAGACGTCAACTTGTCGGTTACTGAAACTGTCGTTATAGCTCTCCGCAAAACCTAAGTGAATTCACAATATTCCGTCCTGGGTCTAGCATTATAAAATGCCATGTACAACGAATCATTGAGGTCAAAGTGCCCAGCGGACGTGGCATCACTAATGGTATTAGGCTGGAGATCTACGGCGAATCGATCGATAAGATGGGACTGATTGCTGCCCATTCGATCGCAGTTGTGGAGAAGTGGATGAGATCCAGGAAACTAGAACTGGCTCACTACAAAACTGAGCAACCGGAAGTCGGAATAGCAGACAATGATTAGAACAGACGATTGCACTACAACCTCGGAGCGCACCATCAAACATTTAGGGCTGATGGTTAACGATCTTAGGCAAGCACGTTGTTTAGTCTTATAAGAGAGCTTCTATAGCTGTGGTGGCACTATCGCGAATAATGTCCTCTGCGGTGTATACCAGTAAGTGAAAGCATCTGGCTAGAGTCACCTCGTCCAGATTGAGGTATGGTGGCTCCGATTGAGGAACGGCACTACGGATGGCAAGAGCGCGAGCGTACCGTACCTAGTCGCGCGCGATCAACATCTCCATCGAAGAGGTTATAAATTGTTTGGAATGTGCGGCATAAGGGGCATACGGAAGACTTCAAGGTTGATCCCAACGACCTACAATGGCAGCGTGCGTAGGACAGCTCTTCACGAAATGAAGGTGCACTCACAGGTAGACTTTAAGGAAAGTTAGTTGGGTCAACAGGTCCCATTGGGAAGTAACATTCATGCTGAGCAAGGTCCTTTACCTAGGGTTGCTTTACACAGTATCTACACTGTATCGGCTATGCAGAAACTCGGGGTGTAGAGACGTGTTTAGCGTCTTGGAGCTACAGTGGAGCAGTTAGGTGGACTCAAGGAGTGCCAAGGTCAGTAGTGGCCTCAGGGTTCAGAGTTAGCTACATAGGGCTTAATTGAACAGTTGGCCGCACGGTGGGTTCCCTAGATAGTAACTGTTGTGACGTCAGCCAAGTAAGTTCGATCCGAGCCGGCTTTAAGGAAAGGGGTCCCCGGAAAGGTCCGGAGCCGACGGAAACTCGATGTCGGGGAGTCCTACTGCGGCGTAAGAGGATTAGACGTTACTTACAGGAGGAGCAAATAGTATGAGCTCATGATACTTGCGATGCAACGGGACGTGGACGTAGTGTCGATCTTGTCCAGCCTTTCATTGACATAGCCAGTGGTGACTGGATGCCACTTAGAAAGCAGGCAATAAGTCAGTTAGATACCTTGGGGTTCTCCAGGGAGCTGAGACCTCTCCATTCGCTGGTGTCCGAGGTAGTTTCAGACTTCCATCTCAAGTGTCTATTGAACAGCTGTATCGTACGCTGTCCGTATCCGCACCATATGACCCTGCAGCGTGGCCTGATGCACCACAGAGGGAAGAAGCAGACGTACCCATTGGAAGCATTGGGGAGAATTCTTCTGTGGAGAATGCATTCTCCAGAAGCTTTGAAAACCTCGACATTGAAGTTTTTGTAGATGTTCAGTACTGCCAGTACTTGAGCAGCTTTTGGAAACGATTAAGCGTTAACTAATATAGTATCGCTCCAGTTAGTGTTTCCAAAAATGCATGCAGTGACATGTCACTTGTGTAAATGCCTCAAACAACTTGTATTGGAATATGTGGGAGCCTTAGAATTATTTCTTAAGCGAATCTTATCAACACACCAGTGTGGACTTAACATCTTTGGCATATCTCACGAGATACGACCGAACTGTTGCTGGTATTCAGGAAACTCATGCGAAGTAAGCCTAGGCGTGACGTGGACTTAGCAGCTCCACAAAACTCTTCATAACCGGAAGCGACTCTGTTGAACCGACCAGGAACAGCCTTCAAAAGTGCCTTAGCCCAGCTAGGAGTGCATCGGGCATTTCAGAACGATGTCAGTAAGCTATTGATTATGGAATACCGGTTACCGTGCTTCAAATCGGTAATTGAGGCGTGGCACATGCTTAAATATCGATCATAAGGTGACCTGATAGCGACGGAATTCCATCTTCTTAGTAGGGCCAGGTAACACTTGAAACGGCAGATGGGCTAATGCTAGTGCCGCATTCTGTCCAATAAACCGGAGCAAAGGCTGGAAGTATCTTCCCGATCTGTATCCAGCTTAGACAACTAACTGGCGGGTTCAGATGAACACTCCTGATGAGCTGATTCAGCTCTGGGCTCAGTCCTTATAAGGGGCTGTGCTAACCCTCGGGTGGCCTCACTGCCTGTATAGATAACCACTAGGATCATTGGCGACCTCTTCATTGGTGGGGAGGGATATTGGCTCAGAAGTGGACCCAACTGATGGAAATTCTAAAATACAGATGTTGGCTTTCTCGGTCTAGAGTCAATCTATACGGCTAGTTTTGGATTACCCGACGTTTCGGCCGGTTTAGATTGACCCTAGACCGAGAAAGCCAACATCTGTATACTAGTAGTATTCCGGTCGAAAATCACCGGAAATTCTAAAGCTAACTCAAAAGAGTGCGTTAGTGGTGGGTTAGAGGGAGCGATGGGTAACCTGTTCGTGAGAGGTTATCTGATGAGATCGCTACCACGAGTGGTGAGGGCGGAAGCTGAAGTAACCCCCGCCCCAGTGAGCATTCAGAAGGTGCACGTGCCGCAACAGCACCGACAAGCTAAGTGCAGATGAGTAGCGCTGACCACAACGTGGACGTTGAACCGCAACAGGAGTGGACTACCAAAGCTGTTGGTAGTCGCCGAGCTGCTCGACGAGCTGATTGGGTACACTAGCAGGCGGAATAGCTACAGCAAGGACTTTAAACAGGGTTTGCTGAAACTCTGCAAGTCAGTGGCTCTGTTCAAGAAGGAGTACAACCTTCTGGCCAAGGCGTGGATCGCTGTCGATGCGCGTGATAAGGCAAGGTCACCCAAACGGGAAGCTCTTCCGTTGCTGGAAGCTCGATAATAATGACGCATGAGACCATGCAGCTATTATGCCCTATGGTTCGAGCTGCTGTAGAAGCGGGACTCCCTGGGGGGTGCAGGCAGACCGTGTAAGACGAGGGTGACAGCGAGCGCTAGTAACGAAGCAGATTGAAGATCGAGGAGGGTAAGCTCCAGGAGATTAAACCCATACCTCCTCCTTCCATTACAAAACCAGGAATCAGGGGATCAGGGAAGAAAAGAATCCCTAGATCATGGAAGAGAAAAGGAAATGTCTGAGAAACAAGGTTTACCTAGCCCCCGACAAAGCGTAACACGAGAAACCGTGTTGGATACGTACGCCGATGTGCTGAGGATTATGAGACGTAAAAATCGGCTCTCGTAACAGGGCACGGATGTAAAAATCATCCGGCACACCAGGTCGAAAAAACTGGTCTGGTACTGAAAAAGGAGGCGGCATTAAAAGGCACCTCCTACAAACGCTAGTCCAAGACGCCCTGGGTGAGAAGGTGCAGGTTACAGTCTTGATGGTGGAAGCGACTCTCCAGTGCAAAAATCTTTTCAAGATCATCGACACCGAGGAGCTCACAGACACCCTCGAGCAGCAGTAATGTGAGGTATATGCACCAAGTGGATCAATATGTCTGCGAAAGAGCCCGGTAGGCGCGCAGATCGCCTCGATCAAGCTCCCAGTAGGGGAGGTGAACAAAGGTGGCTGCGCAGTTGGGAAGATCAGAGTAGGCTGGTCAGTATGCCCGCACAACATAATATGAGCCGCCATAGGCGTTGTTCGCGAACATACGCTCCAAACGACGGCGGCAGCATTGTCAGCTGCGCATCCAACTCCAACCATCGCATCGGAACCGTCACCAAGCATTCGCCTTGACGGAACTCTTTGAGAGAATTACTCTGTGCGTGAAAACATTTTTTTTTAACATGGGAAAGGATAGGAGCTGCATTTTCAAATGCTTCTAAAATATTTTAGAGACTTCAGATTGAAAAAAGAGTTAATGTTTTGCAATATACTTTCAATTAGCTACACTATAACTGGTTTTAGACAAAATGTTTTTAAATCACAATGTTACCCAAGCAACACACATGTTATAATAGAGTTACGACAGCGCAAGTTTTGGTTGTATAGAAGTTTATTTTACGTAATTCTAACGTTGTGTTGAAATAACGTAAAATAAACTTCTATACAACCAAAACTTGCGCTGTCGTAATTTTTATATAACATGTGTGTTACTTGGGTATGTCTATAATATAGCGTATCAAAATCTCATTCGATAACATTAAGAACGTTTTGCTTAAAAAAATTTCTATAAAGAATTAGAAGCATTTGAAAATGCAGCTCCTATCCTTTCCCATGTTAAAAAAAATTGTTTTCACGCACAGCGCAATTCTCTCAGAGAGCCTCCGTCAAGGCGAATCGTTACGAAGCACGCGCACTCACCCGAGCCAACGGGACAGCAGCGACCAGCAGCGAGAGAGTGAGTGCCGTGAGAGCCAGCCGTGAGCGCCGCCGCCGTAGCCATCATCATCATCATCATCGACTCTCGTCGTCGTCGCCCTGCAGGAAGCGTGCTGATGATGATTTGTTCCATACACGTCGCGTAGGTTCTACGCGCGCGTAGAACCTTCCATGTGGTTCTGGTACGTTGGATTTTGGGTATATATATGCGACCCGTTCGCGGTCGCAAGTCAGTTGCAAATTAAAAGTGAATAAGTTATGAGCGTTCGCGTGGCTCGAACAACGCGAAGTGAAATTATCCAAAGTGAAGTGTAAATAGTAGAGAAAGAGAATAAAGTGTTAAGTGTAGTGTTAAAGTGATCCAGTGATTTTTCCCTCGCGGTCCGAAATCCTCCCGTTCTCTTTCCGCTGTACTATTCCTCGTGCATACAGTCCAGTGTTTTGCCAAGTTGTTCTTGTGTTCATTGCCGAACAGGCGTGGTTAAAGTGCTGCGAGCAAGGGCACAAGTCGTGAGCGTGTGAAGTCCCCGACAGGAGCAAGCTGTGCAGGAAGTGCAGAGAAGAGGGCTTCATCACCAGGGAGTACAACTCGACATCAAAATGTCTGGTTTGCACGACGAACAGAGGCCATGCCTGAATGCCCAGACACGCGTGGACGACAAAATAGCCGACGATAGTGTAAGCTACACAGCTGAACCTGAACAAATTGAGAGGTCACAAAACAGTTGCTGCGGCAGTCAGCCTCAGAGTCAAGTACAGATATCACTCAAAATGCGGACCTATACCGCATTCCTCCCAACAAAGAGCACTGGGGAGCGGATAAGACTCGAGTAACGCAAGAGACTGCGGCGCTCTACTCGAAGCTGAAGGTTCACGCATAGTGATTATCTGGCGATTAGATACAGGGTGGACTACGGAGGAAAACGGCCACAGCTGAGTGTCTACTGGGTTGCCACTCTACTGCGTTGAATACGATCCCGTGGATGGAAGCAATGAAAAGGACTTTCACAAGGACCAGGAAATGCTGAGACCCAATGCCGGCAAGTCCTACTGTATGCCAGCCGATAGGACTTAAACCTTCAGGAAATCGCGATTCAAGCGTTATCAGGCATGCGTGGTAGGGGAAAATAGTGCACTAGCCCCTCTATGAAGCAATAATGCCTTGTAGGTGGTTCCAGAGAGACATAGGGTTTGGTGACAATGGAAACATGGTAAACAATGGTACAGTGGGTCGTGGATGAAGTCCTGCCTGCTTGGTCGGCTGTTGAAGGCGGTCCCTATTCCTACAGTCTCCATGTCTCCCGCTATGGTGACTGTTGAGCAAACCTCTGTGCAGCCGCTCAACATTTGCTGAGGAAGTCAGTCTCAGAGTCTAGTACAGATATTGAACTACTAACGAACCCATACCAGAGTGAAGTGAGGCCTACAGAGTGGCTAAAGTGTTACTGAACAAGAAGATGAGGGTGCGTTAGCGGACGTGCTCCGATAATCTCTGCCAGTTAGCTAACACAAAAGCCGGGGGTGATGTCTATAGGGTAGTCATAGGCAAATCGAAGACCACTTCGGCCCTTCCGGAACGCTCCTCCGAGATGCTGTCAGAAGATGCTAGACACGTCTCTTATGGTCAAACCGAGCCACGGGCGGATGTACCATCATCTCCAAGCGATCACTGAAGCATTGATGACAAGCTGAATGTCTATAGCCCCGTGGGATACGCTTGTAAAGGGACAAGTCAAACAGCTCAACGAAAGGCTCGAATCGCTGGCAAGAAATGAATACCACAAAGTGTTTTTTTGTTCAAGCTGGTTTATCCCAATTCCAAGTTTCCTGAGCATGAGGTAGTCGACGCTATAAACAAGGAGAACTAGAAGATATAGGAATGATCACGACGAAGTGGCATTATCAATAAGCAGAGATTCCAGCGAGCTTCACAGAAATAGAAAATGTACAGAACAGAGCGATGCATTTTTGGGGTCTGGAAATACGGCGATAGCTCAACATCAGGATAAGCGAAAGACCGGTAGCAATCTACGTCGGTTGTAAACTGAAAGAGAAGACGACTTAGTTGCTTTCATGATTGATGAAAAGGCAGGAGGCGTCAGATTGCCATGATAAATAAAGCCGTGAATGTAAATATCCCTTTCCCATAAAAAAAACTACTTCCAGAAAGTAAGTGATGATGGAGACCATAAGAGTGATTGGAAATGTGCAGGGAAGATTTTTTTAACGAGATACAGAATGCAAGACATTGTTGAAAGAGAATGATTACATTTGGTTAAGTAGATATACATATGTACAACTCATAAATATTATTACATCCATGATAAATCCATCCCAGGTAGATACAACTCCACCTGGACAGCATGCGCGTTAGTCACACCATTCTGCTTCATTATCCTACCAAAAACTCATTCTACGCGATACGTTCAAACTTTGTACACGCTCTACTATATCTATGATCAGCAACGGTCAAAACTAAAGTAAGGTAATGAAACTATACAAAACATGACAAAACCGATACTCGAGCTACATGGTGAATGAGAATACGTAAAACCGGAAAATCGGAACCTCGCGGGTCCCCATTCGCTCTAACAGGAAGAGTATACACAATTCAGGACTGTTGCTTTCAGAAATCCATATCATCCAAATCTTCCTCGTCCACAAAGTTCAAAGATTGACCAGTGAGATTAATGTTACCTTCGTCGAGATCCTCCTCCTCGATGAACTCGGCCGACGAGTGCACCAGGTCGTCCGCCTCGAGCTCCGCTTCGAGGTCGTCTTCCGATTGCGAGGTATCGTCGAGGTTGGCCGGCGTCGTCATCGGAGGACGTCCCGGAGTAGTCGTCGTCGACGACGATGTCGTTGAGGTCGCTGACCTCAGCGAGGGCACTCTCCTCGCCGGCGTCGTTTTCGCCCTACCCCTAAGGACTGATGGCACTGTACTACTGCTGCTGCTTGCGCTACTGCCACTACTACTACTGCTAGAGTTCTGTTGCTGTTGTTTGGCTTTCTTGTTGGCGTTGGGGCCTCCGCCACTTCCACCCGGACCCTTTTTAGGCTTCTTATTATTGTTACTATTTACATTGGAAGGAGTATTTTTCGAGTTGACTTTCTTGATCACCTTCTTTTTCGGGCCTGCCCCCGGGGGCTGAGCTCCTGCATTTGGTACGGTCGCTTGGCTTGCGCTTGGGCGATTGCTACTACTACTACTACTACTACTACTGCTGCTGCGGCTAATACTTACACTATTTGCACTGTTTGGACTGCCACTGGAGCTACTACTACTACTGCTACTACTACTAAGACTAACAACACAATCGCCATCTTCCGGGCTGCACTTCTGACTCTTCGCTTGCCCTGGGGGCCTTTTTCTACCACTATTTGTACCTATGCTACCACCCTGCGGCCTAAAGCAGTGCTCTCCAGGCGCCTCGTCTTCGCGGCATTTCCGCCGCTTTTTCTTCTTCTTTCGCATGTTGTCTTTGCTGTCTTTGTCTTTGTTGCCACCGGCGGCAGCGCTCGCCGCCGTCGATCCGGCACCCGTCGGCCCCACGTTCTGCGGAGCCTTGACCGGACCGCAAGCAGCCCGTGGTCGCATGACCTTCTCGGTGAGGTCCTGCAGTGCCCGGCCCGTTTCGCACAGCTGCTTCAGCCCGTGGCGGACGTGGTTCGCTCCGAATAGTCTCGAAATCAATCGCTCCACACGATCGTGAGCTACGGTTTGGGTGAGCGCTTTCGTGTAGGTCGCCAGCTTTCCCAGCGTTCGGTTGACCGGGATCTGGATCTTGCGCGGCTGGCCGGTTTTGTTCAACGCCAGGTACAGCGTTCGCCGCGAGTTCGAATGCTGCGTCGAGCTGTACGTGTTGTAGTGGTGCTGCTCCATCTGCTCGTTGAAGACGCAGTCGTCGGTGAAGTCTTTCTGTAGTTTGGAGACGGAAGAAAAATAATTGAAAGTTTGCATTAGATTGGGTGTAAAGAGAACGATTTTGAATTTATGAAGTGTGCATCCCATCAAAACATAAATCTTGCTCACATTTCGCAACCGATTGATTTGTCATTAATTGGAAATGAAGGCGTGAGCTCATTCATCCATGTCTACACGCATTATCATCCACTCGTTAACCTTCATCACCTTCTCCCCTGGTGCCCGAAGCGTTCTTCGAAGTCACGCAAAGTCTCCAATGTTTCCGCGTTGTACGAAACGAGCCCTGTCATGTCTAGTCAATCAATCAAAATCACCCACTGGCGCTTGGTAACAGCTCAGCTCAACGATGATACCAACAACCGAGCGCATCCCAGAATAACGCACTTCAATTAGGGTCTTCAGACATTCATTCGGTGAACTCAATCCCCGGTCGTTGATTTCAATTGCGCTCCGGTCGCAAACCATTTAGGACGATGTGGCGTTGTCTACCGCAATTGTCTCTTGCCGGAGAGATGGGGACAACTAGTTTTCACTTCTTTCACATCTTCACCGCAATCGCGTGTAACCCTAAACACGCGGAATAGGCACGCGAAGAAGTTTATTGCCTAATTTAATTACCGACCGGCGTCCAAGCGCGCGCGGAAGACAGTAGTGAGTCGAGTGGCGCTGAGGCAGCTACCGGTGCGGTGGTCTGCTCGGCGATCGCGTCGTCCGTGGAGTCCCAGAGCCACCGGCGTTCAACCGAACTTCTTTGCATGTTTGCATTTTATGAGCGGGAATTAAGCGGGAATAGTGCCACCACCGTACCAGGCAGCAGTGGACTATCAATCAATCAAGTGGTGAGGTCGGTGGGTCCCTCGTTGTTGTTGGACGCCAAGCCTTGAGGGGTGGTCAGTTGTCACTCATGTTCGCGCATTGATCAGTCGTTCGCCATCTTCGTGTGCTGGACGGCGCGGCGTCAAAATGTTAACTAGGTACAATGTTCGTGTGGCGCTTCTGTCTGACAACGGTGGCGGCGGCGGCGCTGATTTTGCTGATCGTTGATTGATGGCTTTGGTCAGTAATGGGTCAGCGCAATCAATCGCGGGTACGGACACCGAGAAGGAGAATAGAATGATATTTCTAAAATTGTCAACTATGTTGGGAGAAAATCGTATCCAACCCTTTTGGGAATTTAGGGCGTAGGCTAACAGGGAAGATTCTACAAGAAAAGCGGTAACTACAGTGTATGTTCCCCAGGCTCTGGAGGCAGCTGATCAACCCCCAGTGAAATCCTCTAAGCACAACTGTGTTCCCAGATACTCGGGAAAAGGGAGTTTTAGGTCAGGCCCTTTTGATTCGAAACATGATACGAAGAACTACAGATGTCTCAATTTCATCCCAATTTCCCGCATGCTCGTCGATGTACAGAGGGATTGCGGTTTCGGAATCATAGTGCTGTAGGTGAACAGGATCTGTGGTGCGAATGTTTAGAAGTAATCATACCATCTGCCAGAGCTGCAGCAACGTGCGCAAGCTGGAAACAGCTTTTAACGTAATGGGCAGTAAGCAGAACCACGTGATCGGTTTGTGGACGATCGACGGAAGAATGTGCAGTTTGAGCATCAAGTGCCGATTCTATAACTTAAGCTAAGTCGAAGTACACAGCGCTTACTCCAGAAGCACGGATGATGACATCGATGCATTTTGACCGCTACCCAAGCCCCGACATCAAGATCATCATAGGAGACCTCAACGCTCAGGTAGGCTCTGGCCTTTTGAGGCGGAACACACCTTTTTCAAACACAGCCTCTCTTAGCGTTACACCTGGAGATCACCAAAGCAGACGGAGTCGCAAATCGACTATGTTCTGATTGACGGACGGCATTTCTCCGACTTTATCGACGTCAGGATTTATAATGGCGTTAACATCGACTCCGACCACTACCTGGTGATGGCCAAACTGCGCACAAAACGACGCACGGTCATTGGAAAGTAGTCGTAGACGAACGTGGAACGTTACAAACAGAAGCAGAAACAGCAGACCCGCTTCTTTCGGGGATAAAGTGTAACCTGGAAGAAACGGAGTGTGACGAAATGGAACTGCTGTGCCGTTCCCATGAAACACGGAACTTCTTCCAGAAGCTCAACGCAACCCGCAACAGTGTCGTGCCCTGAGCCGATATATACAGCGATGAGGACGGGGCATCGTGACGGACGGACATGAAGATCGATCATCGATACATCACGTTGGGAACAGCTCGCTGACGTGGTGTACGGTTTGGGTCAAAACAGACCTTAATGCACAAAGAGGGTTCAAGATGCCATTCACCAGCTCTAAACCAACAGAGCAGCTGGTAAAGATGGTATCGCAGCTAAATTGATCAAGATGTGCTCGCAAAGGCTGGCCACCTGTTTTCACCGGTTGATAGTCTGGATCTGGGAAACCGAACAGCTACCGAAGGAGTGAAAGGAAGGGGTAATCTGCACCCATTCACAAGAAAGGCGACTATTTGAAATGTGAGAACCTCAGATCAATTGCCATTTTGAACGCAACCTTCACAGATAAAAATAATCAGATTTACATGTCATGTTAACTTCATTTTAGTCATCTAAACTTATTGTTATGATAGTTTACATGATATACCATGTAAATTTGTGTTATATGTCATGTAAACACTCAAAGTCATGCAGAAATACATGACAATGAAAGCTTACATGATATTTAATGACTTTTACATGATACGTCATGAAAACTTCTGTGATATCTCACGATCCAATTATGTGCATCATATGCCACAGAATTTTACACTCTTTTTTCTTTTATCTAATGTCATCCCAGATCATATTCCGCCGTCTGTCACCTACACCGAATGAGCCTCTGGAAAGTTATCAAGCCGGCCTCATCGATGGCTGGTCGATTTGTACCGTACGGCAAATCTTCCGTAGATGCCGTGAACTCGGCCGTGAATATCAAGTCTAAATGTATCACCTGTTCACCGACTCAAGGCGACATACGACAAAGCTATGGAAATCATGAAAAAAAAAATGCTTTTCTTGGAAGCTTATCAAACCGGATCCGTCTAGTTAGTAATGTCACAATAGACGAGAATACCTTCGAAGTGGTGGAAGGATTTGTTCTACCAGAAAATGTAATAATATCAGTAGCTATGGCAACGGCGGCCAGGGCGCGTTGATAGAAGATGGTGATTGCCATCACCACCAACCATCAGCAAAGGGTGTGCAGTGGCATTTCAGGGGATCCCGGGGTTTCAAGGTGGGAGCGGGGGTTTATCTGGAGTTACATGGGCGTTCCAGAGGTCTGAAGGGCTTCCAGGGGATCTCTTCAGGAGGTATCAGGGGTTCTTACGATGATTCCAGGGAGTCGCAGAGGTGTTTCAGAGTGTCTCAGGGGACTTCAAGGGGAATTCCAGGAGGTCTCGGGGGCGTTTCAGGAGGTTTCAAGGGGATTCCAGAACTTTTCAGTGGCGATTCAAGGGACCATTGAGGCGTTCCAAGGGATCTTAGGGGCATTCCAGGGGGTTTTAGGGGCGTTTCAGGAGGCTCCAGGGCAAATATCTGGGGAAATAATAACATTGTAATATGTCTGCAATATTAGGATGAAAGATCTGGTGGTAATCTAGCATCTATTGAAGAAAACACAGCAAACTATCAAGAGTTTCTTGTGCCGACTTTTCGAACCCTCTAAGCAGAATACCCTTTTCGAATGAGTGTAATCAGTTTCGTACCTTTTTATTCCGCCCTATGCTGCTTATCCTTTGACAGATACGCGTATTTCGACTACCACTTGTAATCTTCCTCAGTGTCAGTTATCCACTCAGTTGGATAACTGACACTGAGGAAGATTACAAGTGGTAGTCGAAATATGCGTATCTGTCAAAGGATAAGCAACATAGAGCGGAATTAAAAGGTACGAAACTGATTACACTCATATCAAGAGTTTGATGAATAATAACCAAAACTATACCAAAATTATCAATGTCGCTTACGTCACTTTGCAGAAGAACGGCAGATGTATTGGACATACTCACTAGCAAGAGTTTTACACACTTGCTAGTCCCAAGAAACATTTTGATGAACAATTTGCCTTGTAGAGGTTCTGACAATCGTCATATAACCTTACGCCTTTTATTTCAGGAAAGGGGGATGGCTTTCTCAGTATTTGATTCAAGAACGGTTTTTATCTACACAGCAAAAAAATTCTTGTGATATCACATCATTTTCGCTGCACATCAGTCGCGACTTAAAAGTGATGTAAACAATTACATCATTTTCATGCAACAAATTAGCCGCCGCAGCTTGAGAGTGGGTCTAGCAATCGCTAGAACCGGATCTTTAGATGAATCATATATAAGTAAAATATTGGCATGGATTCGTACACAGATCCGTTGATTGAGAGACATATCCCTTACCTCTCAGCTATTTCACCGAGTTAGAAGGAAGGTGATAAATATGATACTGCTTCTAGGTATCTGCTGGAATGGGTTTGTTGACACTTTCCGGTGCCAACCAGGGTGTGCATGGTGAGTGTGATAATTGTTGGAAAATGATGTAACCGAGTGAGATTACGTTCGAAAATTAACACATCACCAGAAATTACGCGCCTGGATATTACAAAATTATTTGCTGTGTACATTCTCGACGTTTCGGCCTAGGGATTTGGCCTTTTTCAAATCCCTAGACCGAAACGTCGGGAATGTGGATAAAAATCGTTCTTGAATCAAAGACTGAGAAAGCCATCCCCCTTTCCATCAAGTTCCCAGTCGTAAAACCCCATACATATTTTATTTTAGGTTTATAATGGTTTTAAGAATATCTTCTAGTCTATTTCACAAAAAAAAGTAACTTGTGATACCTCAGTTCAGAAGCCTGCTACTAACAAAAAAAGTGTATGAAGGACATTCACATTGTAATTTTGTAAAAAAAAATGCCGAATAAGTAAAAGTCACACACGCATATCAAAGTGTGAAGAATTAGCATTATAAGTTAAAATTCACAAATACAAAGAAATTTAAAAAAACACGCATATCAAAGTCGTGCGAGAACTTGCAGCACGAGGTGAGTATAATTTACACTCGCGCCATGGATATTCGTATCCGGGCGTTAAGGGGTCAGGGGCAATTCAGGCGATCTCAAGGGGACTCCAAAGTATCGGGGGCTTTCAAAAAGGTTCCAAGGTGTCTCAATGGTGTTTTTGGCCTCAGAAGTTTCATGGGGGCTCCAGGGAGGCTTCAAGGGACCCCAGGAGTGCTTCGGGGAGACTCAGGGAGTTGCAGGGGAGTTCCAGAGGGTCCCATGGACATTTAAGGGGGCCTTTGTGGGTTTCAAGGGTGCCACAGGGGGTCTCAGGGGTTTCTCATGGGATCTCAGAGGGTTTTGGGGTGCTTAGGGGACTTCAGAGCCTTCCAGAGGGGTCTCAGGGGCGCTTCAGGGGTTTTTCGGAGTCTTTCATGTACGCCCCTGAAGCTCCCTGAAACTTTTTGAAACGCAACTTACATCTCCTGAAACGTCTCTGACAGGACAATTAAGTTTTCTCTGAAGTATGAGCATGAGCATGAGCATGAGCATGATTGACCGCCCGCGGTTGCTCCTCTGTTATTGCAAGGACAGCTGCATTTACACAAATAACCAACAGATAATGCTTGGGACTAGCCTTCTCCTCATTGTGTAAATGCTGGCATCCCAATACTTTTTAAAAAGCAAAACCAGCGCCGGCCGCGTCCGAATGCAGGTCAATTGAGGATAGGGAAGGAAGTGATGACGTGATTCTCGCTTAGGCCAATAACCGAGGAATTCTCTGCGTTACTACGAGTAATCACTAGGAGCTTGGATACGGGAAGGGATGATTTGTTTGGGGCTTTGTTTTGGTAAACAAATTGCTACAATCACCAGACCAATTCTTGTTTTGCTACGAACGATGCACTCGCGAAAAATTGAATACGTCCTCACATACGCGACATGTCAGGGAATAATGTCCACCGCACAATCAATTCGCGAAAACACAGCCGGATCTACTGCTAGCTGGCGTCGTGCGGCTGATCCCGGATACCACACTCACGCTCCGATCACTGTATTTTAACTACCGGATGGCTTCCAGACATGTCATTATTTTATATCAAAAATAAATTGCGTAAAACGAGGTTCGCGAAAGTAAGAAACACACATCAACACCCGTGAAATTACGAAACTGTACTCGAAGAAACAGAACACGCGAAATTACGAAACTCGGCTCGAAGAAATCGACGCGGACACCGTGGTCTACCTGCCACTGAATCGTACGGCAATCCTAACCTTTCCAAAAAAAAGAGACGCTTCGTCGTTTCGATCGCTGCTTGTAAATCTGAAATAGAAAATAGTATTAAATGGTGATACGCTCACAACAGTTATATTGTTTGTAAATTGCGTTATTTACAAATAGGACAAATTTACCTGCATTCCTCTGAAACAAACGGTATATTAGCAGTGAAAAACAAATTACAAAAATAGAATAAAAAACAATTAATAAACAAAAAAAAACAGTAAAAAAGTAAACCAAATCTTGATCCTGCATTTAAATTAACCAGAATGGAAAATAGCAAGATCAAAATTTGGTATAGTATGGTAGATCTTACGCCGTAACGCACCATTGCAATGTGATCTACCCACGTTACGGGTTAATTTACATTTAAGTTTTCTCTGAAGTACACCTGAAACTCCTTGAAACCAACTTAAGTTCTTTAAAAATCACCTGGACATCGAAACTTGAAGAAGTTGTTCGAAGTGCTCAAACCAACGTTTTAACTGCTCAGTTGGGTGGGTCAGTAACTGTCCAGCAGCGTCTTTCACTGGCATCCTCGGGTTTATCCTTGCGCCACTCAGACATCGTGAGATATTGTAGAGGAGGTGGTTGTGGCGGCTTTCTCGCCTTCGTCAGCCAAGGAGTCCACCCATGCTCACTTGTCCCTTCTGCAGCAACGTTTTACTTCCTTTTCTAGATCCAAATACCGTTGATGGGACTCGTATTTGGCTGCTCTGGTTCTTGCCCACTCAATCGCGGCCTTTGCTACTCTGCGCTCCTCAATATTCCGCCAGATTTCATCAGTGACCCTCTCTTTTCGCTGAGTGCGCAGCTCACCCAGGTTATTCTCGCTAGTTTCAGTAAAGGCATGATTTGATGGCTGTCCTCTGTTTCTTTCCTTCCAAGTTCGTAAACGTGTGATCTCTTCGTAGATGGATCTTCTAGTCGGCGTGTGGTGTTGATAAGCGCCGCCTGTGCCTGGGCGCTAGTAGGAACTCCTCTGCGACGGGGGTCTTGTAGCCTTGAAAACCGGCATATAACAATACCTGTTCCGACGGTAGCTTGTGTTCTCCAAAGATAGGCCAACGGACTTCAGTTAGTCCCAGGATTTCGAGCTTCATGCACCGCGCCGAGCTGACGAGTTGTGCCAGCTTGCCTTGCTGAGCTTGCGTTGAAAAAAAATTCCATGTTCCAATATTTGCCTGATGTTGTTTAGAGAACAGCAGGTTGTTGGCCTAAGATCCACTAGCCACAGTGGTGGGGGTGCTACCTTAGGTATAGCTTTCGATGAAGGAAAATTGTATACTCAGTCGCTAGATGACGGTGTTTGAGCCGCACCTTCTTGATGAACAAACGCTCGAGACGTACCTCCTCAATCTAGCTGAATTCAGGAGGCAACAGTGCCCAGGCTACACACACAACGACACAATTCTGGAAGTATTAGTCATCTATTGACTTGTGGAAATATGAGGTAGCAACTTGTGAGAACCAGAGATATGTTGAATGCTCCTTGTCAACTCACCATTTTGCAGCCTAACTGTAATGCTCAAAGAATTCCATCTTGGATTTCTCTCAATAGGGCACTGCATGAAATTCTCTCCTTCTCTTTCACTCTTACAGAAAATTTGTAAACAACAAGGCCAAGAAACGTCAAAATCCCATACAAAATCAAAATAATGCAGTGCCCTATATCATAAAAATAAAATCAACAAAGCAGAGCCCACCTGATGCTGGTACATTTACGACTCGGATTTGACGGCTACGCAGTCTTGTTAAATCAAAACGAGTTGTTCGACGTTTCGACACTTTGGATAGTGTCTTCTTCAGGGGCGCTCCACCATCCAAAATCAAACAACTCGTTTTGGTTTAACAAGACTGCGTAGCCATCAAATCCGAGTTGCAAAGAATACAATCGGTACATTTAAGGAAAGTTGTGAGGCTGTGGGAGTTTACATTTGAAATATTTAATCTGTAAGTAAAAATGTCGTACTCAACAGAAAGCTCGGCCACGATGATGACTTTGTTCAATTATTACCCATCGGAACCAGAAGGCAGTAAACGCTGTAATCAAGTAAGCCCACACCTCAACAGACCAGATATGGAGTGGTCATTTCACTGTCGTACCCAAGCGCTGTCTTACCTTACCAATTGATCGGCGGCGGTGTCGGTGCGTATGTTTGCTGGAAGACGCCAGACGAACTGCTAAATTATACGAAGAGATAATGGTAAATGGCGGTAACGCATGCAGACTCATTGATCATCCCTCCGTCACGTTTGGATGAAGCGCGTTCGTCATTACGGGTACCTATATCTACGTGAAACATGCACTTTTTTCTTGAAGACGATGTGATCTGTGCGCTGAATATATGAGGTTAGTTCACTGATGTTTCGATGAGCGACGACCATGGGCGGAGGACACCTTGTTGGTGTAGATGCACTTTATGAAGATATTAAAGCAATAAGACAGCCGAAGGAATACCACAGGAGGTGTTAAAACGTTTTTAAGATGTTTGGGACGATGCGTAGGATGATCATCACTAATTGGGAATCAATCAGAGTAATCATACAAAAGTCACGCACATCTCATGGAGATCTTTTTGAAGCTCCCACGCCTATATGAGTAATGAGTTTGGGTGTTGAAGGCATGTCAGTAGGTGATAGCTCAACATTTGAATATGCTGTAACTTTAACATTGCGTACAAGCACTTAAGGTTATGTAATAATCAAGACAGGTCAAAGTGCGTGGTACACTACAAGACTAGTGCCAACCATCATCATAGACCGTACTACTAATGATTCGCAGTCCTATTCAGTATCCAGAAGCTAATCAACTCCATTCAACTATGTGACTACAGAGTGATAATAGCGTAGCCATAAATTCTAATGAATATGACATCAATTAGTGTCGAGCTGCATCTGGTTCATCATATGGCTGATGTCTTCATCTCCAGTGGCACTCATTTCTGGATCACCAGGCGAACGAACAAATGATTGGATTGTTGCAGTCTGCTCCGGGATTGCCCCAATAAACGCTTATTATGCAATAGCGGCAGATAGATGCGACCACACATTGTTTGTACCGTGTGAACCAGGCAACAGCAGTATGACTCCTTAATCCACATCATTCCCCATTGCTAATCCCGATCCAAACACGCACACATAAAGTCAATGACCAGTCAAAACAGCAGCCACTCCGTGCAGCTCTCCGTTCTCCGATCGTTTCTGGCAGTCATTCGAAGTCCCTCTCCATTAATTGTCACCAGACCGAACAAGCTGTGACAACTCTATTAACTTCAAACCGCTCCGCGGTTCATCATTTTAATTGAGATCCCATAAAATTCCACCCAAAAAACAACAACCGCGCCTACCGAATTCAGTTGATGGCGGTTGACAACGTCCCTCCTCGTCGTCGCCTTCGTCATCAAACGAGATCACTACAGCAGCGGTTAAGCTGAATCACAAGTCTACATATACTTCACTGTGTAGTACATCTGTTTACAGCACGACTTTAATTTAACGCTTGAACTTGAAAATTTCCGGATCCGCTCCACGCACCCGTGTGTGCACTGTGCGTGTGCAGTCTATATTTTGGCCAAACAACCAGTAGGTTCCTTGTGAGAGCGGCCAGTAGTGGTGGCGGATGATTTCGCCCGGCTTTTCAACAGTCAAATAAACTACTGCTACTGATGGCTACTGGCTGACTTCAGCAGTCAGCACTTTGCAACGGATGACCGAGAGGAGCGGAGTATCGCACCAGGCCTCGCTTCCCGTTCGCAGACTTAAAACGCGTGCACGGTTCGTTTGTTTACATTTTGTGTTCTTTTTCGGGAAAGATTTCCCATCCCGCCCGAGCGCAGTCCATCAACCAACGGGGAGGGTCGGCTACAGCAGGATGGGGACAAGTCGGCGATGAAGATGTTGATTGGATGGTTAGTGTGTAGGTACAGTTGTTCCATGGATGGTGCGGATCAACAGCATCAACTGATGATATGCAGTGAATCGTTTCTACTGCTCTTGATTCAACAGTTTCCGCATTAATCACTACATCACTATATAACTAAGCCTACTTCTGTCTCTACCCGCAACCATGTACTTCGTCTTAGTCGGACTTATCGTCAAATCTGTCCTCGCTATCTCCATCCTATCAGGAACAAATGCTTCGTCCACTGTCCTACGATCGATGCCCATGATGTAAATGCTTGTGTAAATGTCGTCTGCAAAGCAGAGAAGTATGATACTACCATTCGTCTGCACGCAAGACCTCCCAGTAGCTTCTTGGAGTGCAATGCTGAAAATTCGAAAGTCAATCCACGCAAGGTCACAAACAAGGTAGAATCTTCGTCTGCAATCCGAACACTTAGTTTTGAACCCTCCAACGTTGCAGGTATCAGCCTAATTGATTTCGTCTATGTTTTGGAGCAGAGCAGAGCAGAGCAGAGCAGAGCAGAGCAGAGCAGAGCAGAGCAGAGCAGAGCAGAGCAGAGCAGAAATTTCCCAACAGATTTAAAAAAAAATCTTCAACGCCTTCGAAGATTGCTCTTGCGATTACGGAATTTCTTGTGAAACATTACTTTACAACCCGAGCAGAAGGGAATAACAACAGCATAAGAAAATGTGTTATTTTGGCAAAATAACTGAGTAATGAAATAAGTTATTTTCATGTTATTAACATAACAAATTATGTTATAAACTTACATGTCATAAGCGGCAAAATAACAAAAATCATAACAAAAAAATGTTCCTGGATGACCAATTTAATAACATGTTTTGTTAGTTCGATAACAACATAATAACAATGAATTTGGGAAATATTTCAATAACAAATATTGTTATTTGAAAGTTATTGATAACAATCCGAAATCAAAATTAGTTATGATTAGTTTGATGTCACATAATAAAAGTTCGGATAGCGACACGCGTGTAAATCAAAAGGGTATCGCTGTCCGATCACTTTTGCACATTTTTCAACGCCTTGTCACGCCTAGGCCTGTGAACGAAAACATTTTGTACTTTGTACACGTAAAATTCTGCATAAGAGTAGTTCCGTGTCAAAAATTCAGCTCAATCCATCAAAGCAAACCATCGTTACAGCATCTTGGCCATTTTGTATGAAAATCGGCGTTCGTCCGATCAATTATGCACTACAGTGTACGTAACTAAATACTGAAAAAGGAACATAAAACAAGTCATAATTATCGAAGTGTTTATAAAAAAATAAACTAAAATGCTCGTTCAGTCAGAACTAATTAGATCATACACACGGTATGCTGCAAACAATCTTGAATGATGTAGTTTCAATTTCAAAACTTGTTATTGTTGTGCTATTGTTTATTAAATATTTGTACACTCTCAATAGTATAATAATAAAATATGTTCCATAACAAAACATATGATTAAAATATTATTTTATGGGTGTATATCAATAGCTTGATCATAACAAAATAAGATTGTCAAACAAAACATGTTATGGAAAATTTATGCCTTGATAAGTTAATAATAACAAAACAAGATATAAAAACAGATTATGTGATTTGATAGTTAATAGTTTGATATTCCCCTCTGCTCGGGAAAATCTTCCAGGAGTTTTCATTCTTTAAAATTTTCTCTATAATTTCCTTCGAAATATTTAACAGAGGATTCTTCAGATTTTTTTTATTTCCTTCAGAAAAGCTTCCGTGCATTTCCTTAAAAATCCTCCATATATAGTTTCATTAAATCGTACAACAATTCTTTATACAAAGTTATCCACGGATTCCTCAAAAAATGCTTTCGGCGGATAAAAGGGTTTCTCCAGAAATTTCTCCAAGTAATTTTTCAGAAAATCTTCCACAGATTCCTGCAGAAAATTTTACGAAGATTCCTTCAGAAATTCTTCCAGAGAACTTTGTAGAAACATCTGTAGATTCCTTTAAAATGACTAATGAGATTCTTCAAACAATTTGTCCAAGGATTTCAAGTCGATGGAAATATTCTATGGATTTCTTCTAACATTAATCTATTAATTATTTCAGAAATGCAGGAATTCAGTCCTAAAATTTATAATGGTTTCTGTCAGAAATTCCAACAGCGTTTTTTTCCAGAAAATTTTCCAGGGTTAGGGTTTCTTTGAGGAACTTTTCCAGGGCTTTCTTCAGATATTACCTCATGAATTTCTTAAGAAATATTTACTAGGATTATGTTGGCTAGATGTAAATGGTTTTTTTTATTCTACCAGGAATTACTTTAGAAAATATTCTAGGGTTTAATGGATATTTCATCAAATTTTTTACAGGGAATCCTTTAGATATTTTTTTCAAATATTCGCAATGATTTCTTCTAGTGGTTTCTTCATAAAATTTTCCAGATATTACTTCTAAAATTCGTTCAGGTATATATTCAGGGAGTCCACCAGCATTTTTTTTCTCAGAAATTGGGATTCCAATGAAAATGTCCGCATAAATGAGTTCTGGAATTTATTCGGGAATCAATCAAGAAAATTCTGGAGAAATTTCTCCAGAGATTCTTGCATTATAATTTTCAGTGATTTAGGTAGGGATTCCTCCGGATATTCCTGCATGAGTTCATACAGAGATTCCTTCAGGATTTTCGCCAGATATTCCTTCGTTTATTCCTCATGATTTTTTCCGGCATTTTCTCTAAGGAAAACTCCCATAAGTTCTCCACGAAATCTTTAAGAAATGTATTCAACAGTACATAGGAATTGATAAGAAAATTCTTTTAGAAATATCTCAAGAGTGTTTTTCAAGGGTCTTAGCAGCCGCTTCCCTATATTTTTATCAACAGGATCTTTTTTTTCAAAAAAATTGCCACTGGTTACTTCAAGAACACTTTCAGAAAACCCTACATGAATGTTATTATAGAATTTCATCAGGAATTTTCCTAAAAATTCCCAAGTATTTCTTTCTTGGAATTCCACAAAGGATGTCCCAAGAAGTTTCAGCACCTATTTCTCGAGGAAGTTCTAAAGAAATTTCTCCCGAGTTTACTTCAAGAATTTCCCTGGGTTTTCTTCGGATATTTCTCCGGAGATTCATTCAAAAGTACCCCCTAAGATTTTACCAGGGATTCTTTTGAAAACTTCCTCACGAATTCCTTCAGCGGTTGGTTCGAAAGTTCCTGCTGGGACTCTTATTGAAATTCCTTTGAAGAGATATTTTTATCGCCAGAGACTTCTTCAGGGATTTCATCAAAAGTTCTTTCATGGAGTTTTTTTTAGAAATTCTTCGGCATTTTTTTTTACAAATTCAACAGGGTATTTCTTCGGTAAGTCATTTCAGTTATTTCTCGGGGATTTCAGCTTTCAGTCAAAGAAAAGCGTTGATTTTCTTATCTAATCACCAACGTTTCGATCCAGATATTGGAATCTTCTTCAGGGCTCGAAATTAATCAATTTTGTCTAATCCCGTGTACATCTCAAGGTTGATTGTCTCGTTTTGAATTTGCACTGCACAAGTCTCATTTACTGCCAGCACCCTCGAAGGTAGTGGGTGAGTGGTACAAAATGGGAGGTCTACACCAGGAGGTTCCACGACACTTGCCAACACTGCCAGAGCCAACAGCTGATCGAACATTAATGTGAACATTAACGAACCGTGAGATGTACACGGGATTAGACAAAATTGATTAATTTCGAGCCCTGAAGAAGATCCCAACATCTGGATTGAAACGTTGGCGATGACATAAGAAAATCAACGCTTTTCTTTGACTGAAAGCCGAAATCCCCGAGAAATAAGTCAACTTCCCAGTCGAACCTCTACAAGTCATTTAAGTTATTTTTTCAAAAAAATCTTTAATATCTGTAGTAATTCCAGCAGAAATTCATAAAAGGATTTTTTTTAAAGAAGGCAGATACACCTACTGGGATTTCATTAGAGTTCCATGCAGAACATGCTCAAACATTCCTCTAGGATTTTTCCAAAAGCTCTTCCAGAAATTGCTTTCAAATTAAAGAATTTCTGTAAAAATCCCTGGAGAATTGTCTCAAGAAATCCTATTGAAATTTCAGGAGATACCATTGAAAACTTCTAAAAAAAATTCTTGAAATTTTTTTTGATGAATTCCTGAACCAAAATTCCTGAAACAATTTCTTTAGTTAACTCTGGAGCAGTTCCTGGATGAATGCTTAAAATAATACCTTGAAGAATACCCTTAATTTTCAGGAAAAATTTTGGAAGGCTTCTGAAAGAGGAAAGAAGCAAAAGAAAGAAAAAATACTTGTGAAATTTCTGGAGGGATTCTTGTAAAAATCTGCAGAGGAATTTCTGAAGCAATTTCCTATAAATGTCTGCAGAAATCTCAGACAAAGCTATTGGTGGAATTCTTGAAAAAATCCAGCAATAAACTTGTGAGGGATCCCTGGAGAGATTTTTTTAGAATCATTAGAAAGACTTCTGGAGATACATCCGAAAAAAGAAGAAACTCTCCGAAAAAAATCATATAAAATTTCTGAAGAGATTTGTACAAAATAATTCCTTGGCTACTATCTGGAAAAATACTAAAGAAAATGCTACCTAAATAGAAAAAATCTGAAGAATTCTTGAAATAACCACTGAAAAATAAAAAAAAAGGAATTGTTGAAGGAATTTTCGAGAAAAAACTGGAGAACCCTCTGTAGGCATTCATAGAAATAAAACTCTTGAAAAATTTCTTGGAAAGTGCTAAGGAACAGATTCTGTAGTAATTTCTGCAGGAATCTTTGGAAAACCAAATTCGGAAAGATTCCCTGAAGGTCTGAATAAATCCAAAGCAATGCCTGGAGAAAACCTGGAGGAACAAAGAAAAAAACTGCTGAAGGAACTTCCAGAAGATACTCTTTACAATTTTCAAGAAATATTTACAAATAAATGCCTGAATGAATGGAGTAATACCTAAAGGAATTTCTGGAGAAACTCAAATAAATATTTCTGGAAAAAATCTGAATTGCTAAACGAAAGCCCTGGAGGATTCATGAAAGAATATCCAAATCTGCGATAAAATATCTCCAGGAATTGCATATTTTGAAGAAACGTTTGGAGAAATTCCTGGAGATTTTTTGAGAAATTTCAAGAAGAATTTTCGGAGAAATAAAAAAAATCCGGAAAAAATCAGACAATATTTTTGAAGGAATTTTGCAGATATATTTGCAGAGCTACCTGAAAGAATACAAGCATAAACTTAGGTAGCTATCCATGTAGGAATTTCTTAAGGAATCCCAGGAGGAATTTTGGAAGAAAATGCGTGAACCTGTTTTAAGAGACTTCTATGAGATGTTTAAGAAACTCCTACAGAATTTCTAAGGAATATTTCTGGGGAAATTCCTGAAAGAATTCCTGGAGGAAATTTCAAAGATTACCATAGGCAGGGATACATTCTTAAGGAGAAATTCTTGCTAAAGATCATTCCAATAAATCCTGCGGAAATCCTCAAAGCAACTTCTGGCTTGACGCAATAGTGAAGTCATTTTCTTAGGGGTGTCCAATATAACGGGCGCAGAAATTTGGAAATATTGAGTGCCTAACCTGCACTGATTTTACCATGACAGCCCTGGCATTGTTAGGTCTGCGAATGTTGAATCAATACGTTTTTACAACTTCCCGAAAAACTCTTCTAGTTTATGATGCCGGGGACATGGGTACCTGGTCCACATGGTTCCGGAGTTATTCGGGATTGTCTTGGGGTACCAAAATAGGCCACGTATATCTCAAGATCCCGATGAGGTCTAAGTATAGTGTATTCGGCGATTTTTTCAGCAGGTTAAGAACTAACTGGCAACGGCGACTTTGGTTCGCGATTCGGCCGCTGGGCAGCTCCGGTGTCAAAAATGTTCAAACCCTCATATCTCAGAAACCTGATAAGATAGAATGATGCTGTCTTCGGCATAATTCTTCAACAAGCTCAGAACTATCTGATAGTAAAGTCTTTGATTTGGGATTTATCCGCTAGGTGGAACATTGTATCTGAAAAATTCAAGCACGCATATCTCGACATCCTAATGAGGTACCAGCATGCCGTTTTCAGTAAAGATGTTCAGCAGGCTAAGAACTATCTGGCAATGGCGTCTTTGGTTCAAGAATCGTCCGCTAGGTGGCGCCAGGATCAAAAATCTTCAATCTGTTATATCTCAGAATCCTGATAAGATAGAATGATGATGTCTTCAATAAAGTTCTTCTGATAGTTGATTCTATTATTCGTGGTTTATTCGCTAGGTGGCACCTTGTGTATAATATTTAAACACGTGTATCTCGTTCATGATCCAGTTACTGTAATAAGCTAAAAGCATGGCGTTTTCTGTAAAATTGTTCGGCAGGTAGAGATCTATTCGGCAATGGTAACGCTAGAGGACACCAGCAATCAAAACATTCAAACAATTTTATCTCAAAAATCTAAAAATGTCCAACAAATTGTTCCGAAAGTTAAGAGGAAGTAAGACGTATCTGATGTCCTTGGTTCTGATATTATTCGATAGGTTCCGTCTAGTATTAGGAAAATATTTTAATGAACAAGAAGTATTCCAATTTCAGCATAGTTGTTCAGCAAGCTAAGAGCCATTTGGAATTATAGTAGATGGTCGAGTAATGTGGTAAAAGAGGGAATAATTCAACACCGTCTTTGACCCCCTGCATACAAATTTTGTCACCCTACAATATTGCTTCTCTTGCTCCGTTTTTTCTTCCGGGAATTTTTACAGGAACTCTTCCAGGAATTTTTCCAGGAATTTCTCCGGGAATTGCACCGGGAATTAATCCAAGGATTCCACTGGGAATTCCTCAAGATCTTCCTCCAGGATTTTTTTCAGGAAATCTTCCGGGAATTCTTCTGAGATATCCTCCAGAAGTTCCTCCGAGAAATCCCCTAGGAAATCCTCCAGGGATTTCTCCGGGAATTCCTCCGGAAATTTTCCCAGGATTTCATGTATGACTCCCATCAGGAATTACTGCAGGAATTCCTTCGGGATTTTTTTCAGAAATTCCTCCGAGAATGTCTCCGTGAATTTCTCCAGGAAATCCTCCAGGAATTGTTTTGGGAATTTCTTCCGGAAATCTTCCAGAAAATCCTCCAGGAATTCCTTTAGGAATTTCTCCATTGGAAATATCGAGTGCCTAACCTGCACTGAATTTACCATGACAGCCCTGGCATTTTTAGGTCTGCGGATGTTGAATCAATACGTTTGCACTACTATTGCTTTTATTTAGTAGTTAGTTGGTTCATTTCAAAATCCCCCGTATCAGAAATTCATCGAGGTGCTGTTTCCGCCTTTCCACCTCCTCACGTTCTCTCGGTGATAATCCCGTTAGTGCGAACCATGTTGATCGCACTTCGCGAGAACACACTGCCCTAGAGTTTGTTACCACATTAAGTAATCCTTTTGGCTCTGTTAATCGACGACGACGATGATGGTGCTGTAGTGTGCTCTTTGTGTAGCTACACAGCATGGTTTTTTGTTTCAATTTTTGCGTCAATCTACTGGCAGGATGGTAGAATGTACCTACTGAATCCACCAACCGGCCATCAGAGGCGGTGGTCGCGGTTTGCAAATTGGATCGGGAGAGAGCTATCCCGTCCGACAACAACAATACATAGTGAAAAGTCGCCGCTGCCGGACACACAGCAGCCGGTGGCGCATTCTTTGCATGGTGTTAAATTTGTACGACGCCGCACTAATTGCCGGATGAAAGCCGGGATTGCGGGAAGGAATTTTTCGGGTTAACTTTCGTTTTTGTTCGCGTGCTCGGTCGACCTTTCAAAGATGAACCATACTTGTTATAGTCTAGTAATAAATGAAGTGGTAGCATATGTTCATGTGTTAATTTTGAGGCCTAATGAGGCCCTGTCTATCAACTATGTAGACTCAATTTTGGCCATCTCAGACCACCCCCTCTTCCCCTAGTACAATTTTGTCCATACAAAATTTTCGAAATTTGTATGGAGCGTAGACTTTGTCCAGGCCTTCCCCGTCCCCTCTGAGTTTTTTTTTTTTGAACAGACCCTTACGGGCAGCTGTCCCTTTTAAATTCAACATACAAGAGTATGTTGAATTCATATTGATATTGCTTATCCAGAGAAATCTTCCAACCTGGCGGAGTGAAGAAGACAAAGAAGACCTGTTCCGCAAACGTCAAACTGCTGCACACTTCAAAAAGTATGCACACAACCTTGAAACAAAAATAAATAGTTGAAAATCTAAATTATGTTTAATGGCGTACAGCTGCATACTAAAGTGCTAAAACTACACCTAATATAGTTTAGAAATAAGTTACATGTTGTGGCAGCAATTGCGATTACATAAACCATAAATGAAACAATTTTCATTATTTTTGAATTTTATGGCAACCAAGTGAGTGAGAGCTTTTTAGCGTGAACCGAGCACTTTTGACGTTTGCGGAACGACTGCGGCGGTCGAAACCACCGCAACCCCGTTGGATTTTTTCTATTTTACCGCAG